>NW_010304491.1:13729-41930 GCF_000700745.2 Antrostomus carolinensis | reverse complement strand
CCTCATCCAACCTGGACTTGAACACTTCCAGAGAGCCGGCATCCTTTGACAGGTCACATTCCTGTCCAGTCTTCAAATACTTCACCTGATTCTCCCTAGTACCTACTTTTAGCTATTCTTTTATGCCAAACAATTTAGTATTATTATTCTTGTCTCCCAGTTGATTATTGCTTTTCACTCATGACATATTAATGAATCCTCTCTCCGTTGGGAGTATTTGGAGAAAGTAAAATTATGGTTGGAAGCTGAGTGAAAGTTCCCACCTTCTGTCACCTACCCCAGGCTCTCACAACTTTTAGATCTATTCTTGACATCCCCTGGGCACTTCAAATAAATCCCTGAATACATGAGACAAGGCTAAGAATGTACTCAGCAATTCAAAATGCAATTAACTACTTCCACTACAGAGAGTAGCCACTTCTATCCATATAATATTTTTTGTTTGTTCTGCACCTTCCTATCTGATGAGTTAGGAGGGAATTTCTTACTTTTAATCGTCTTCCTCGGTTGATGTTCATGAGGGAGCATAGCCCCCAGAGCTGCCCTGCTAGGAATAGATCTGCAATGCTGTCACCAGATTACAGGATAGGACAGTTCTTGTTTGTCAGTGCTAAGTCCCTTCCAGCTACAAAAGGAGGTGACAACAAGAACTAGGAATAGAAGGAAGATTTATGGTGTGTGTAACATAGTAGAAAAAAAGAAGTTATCATACTCTGCAGAAAGAAGCTTTCCAGAGGAAATGGCTCAAGAGAGGTGGACGTAGAAGCCAGTAACATCTGTAACTAGTCATTTAGCCAGCTTATGCAACTGCATGATAAACTTCATGCAGTCCCATGATAATAGCTATCTTCTGACTTGAATATTGCACAAAGCAGGGGGATCATGATCAATGCCTGGCAGGCACAGGGTCCTTGTTACCAAGCAACATTGCTTCTTTTGCAGAGCCAGATTTCTACTTTGATTCGTTTCCATTTGTTTTCTACAATTTATGCATTAGCAATTGAAAGGTACAGGTATAATAAATATCAATGAAACATCTGTTAACTCTCTGAAGTTAACATTCAGATCAGTGTTAACTGACACAAACAATGAAATTGATATATAATTCACTCATAAAATTAACTCTTTCACAGATAAAACCTTTCAGGGAGAAAATTTGTTGCCTAGGCTAAGATTCAGTTCACTAGCTCTTGTGGACGCTTTCTAGAGTTTTAATGTCCAAAGAGTACCCTATGCTTTGCTCACCAAGTTATGCACATAACATAGAGACAGGGACATTATAAAGGGAGGTGTGACAGCAAAGGCAATGAAGAGGCTACTAGATGTAAAAAAACCCAATCACTGCATTATACACTTTGCTAATGAAAAAACAACTTTATCAACAGAATTTGCTGTCATGCAATCTCCTTAAACAACAGCTACTAATTAAGTGGACAATTGCGTTATGAGTTACTTATCTTTCCCAGTAAACTTCTGTGAAAGAGCATAAGCTTTAGAAGGACTGTGGGTCATTGCCTGATTTTGAAGAGTTAAATACTGTTCTGGACAGTTGTGTCCAAGCTATGCCTATGCCAATGAGTTCTTAGGTGATATTCAGCAAGTTTCCTAACAAAGATTTGCACGAGTGCTCACAGTGGTTTTAACACTTTCTGATCATTCAACATGACATTTGGTGATTCAGTTTCTAGAAGTTCTGACGTCTTCTCTTTACAACTTAGAACAATGGCACTGTGCCCCAAGGCAATAAATTTATATAAAACAGTAATGTGGCAAACTGAAATCAAAGTATCCTAAAAGTTAAGAGATACCTTTAACAATTTAAATTGTCATTGCCATAACTCAGGTCTTAAAGGGTAAAAAGAAGAATAATGGAGGATGGCAATGTGGATTGGATTTGGGGCAAATAGACATGCCACCTTGGGGTAGCTGGAGAGTTCAGGTCAGTCCTTTTCTATATTATACATGTCCTATCCCTCTCTTTGGAAAAATCTAGTGTTGTAAGATGGAAGACAGTAGAACTCAAGAAGGGAGAGAAAAGTGTAGATAAATCCACCTTTACTGTGCTATATGAATGGCTGGCGAAGATATAGCCACAACATTTGAGAGATGAGGAAATAAACTTGGAACAGCTTTTAATCTCTGATCACAGATCTGATGTCCAGTGTGTGAAAAGACACTCCTTAATAGCCATGAACCAAAAAAAGAAAAACAAGAGAAACATCTTGCTTTCCTCAACCACAGAGTGAAAGTCACTTGTCAGGAAGAACAGTTTCCCCAATGTGGCCTTGTGGTGCCAAGAGGTCATAAAATAGAAATAGCAGTTTTCGTTGAGTTCACTAGGGTCTACAGAAATCTTTCTATGGCTGTCTCTGAATCAGATGTTGGCGGTCATGATCACTACTGAAGGCTTGTTATCCAGTGAGCATTATATGCAGCTGCTGCAGCATATCTTCCTTAACGATTGACAAATGAGGACATTTTCATATGACCATCCCTTTTTTCTGATGGTTTGGATTAATGTGTCTCCACTGATAACTGTGTCTTCCTCCCATAGAAAAGGACTTTTTCCCTGCCCCAGACACCAAGAAACATCTGTAAATTTGTTGAGATTTATTTTTATAAATCAGCAAACCAATTCATCTTTTAAGTGGCCTTCTTGAATCATTTTTCTTTTCTGATCTTCTGCATCTCCCAATGGCTATTCTCTGGTCCTTGTGAGCAAGCTTGTGGTCCCCAGCTCTCTGTGAAGTAGAAATGCGCCTCACCTACACAGCTATCTACATATATGTGGTGGTTTCACTTGGCTAGCAGCCAAACACAGCCGCTCACTCACTCCACCCCCACAGGGGATAGGGAACAGAATTGGAGGGGTAAGGGTAGGGAGACTTGTTGGTTAAGAACAATTTCATAATTGAAATAAAATAAAACTTAACATTATAATTATGTTAAAATAATTATTATAATAATAAGCAATAAAATATTCAAATGACTGATACTCAGTGCAATTGCTCACTACTTGCTGACCAAGCGCATCCCGTTCTCAGATAATGATCCCAGAGAAGCAACAATCCTGAAACTGAAACCACAATTCCAGAAGAGCGAGAGCTCAAGCAAGAGCCAAAGAGAGAGAGAAGCCCCACGAGGGAGAGAACCTCATTAATATACTGAACATGACATTATATGATATGGAATATCCCATTGGCATATCAGAATGACAATCTAGCTTATTAATTTAAATATTCCTCACCCCTTCCTAGACCTTACACTTGTAGACTAACAAAACATGAAGTCTTTTGACTTCCAGAGACAATTACAAACATTGGTATGTTATCAATGTTTTTCTCATAAGAAATTCCATGCTGAAACCGAAACACAGCACTATTCTACCTACTAAAAAGAAATCTAGCTCTGTCACAGCTAAAACACAGGATGATATACAACACAGATCAATCATTTTGGCCTTTGCTTCCTGCAAACGGACTTTGTGCTGATTTGCTGTACAGGGTTGAGTCCTATCAAGTCCTGGAACCATGCAAAAGCAGGAACGCCCTGTCTCAAGAAGGGAAAAATCTCATTATCAATAAGGGACAACCAAGTGTCGTCAATTCCTTTGAAAACCTAACCACTCATGGAAAGTGTTGCCTCTCTCTTCGTAAGTAAGTTTTGGTTTTGTGCAGGAGACATCATCTGAAGATTTCAATGGATGGAAATGTATCAGTCTTTCTTCTCTAGGTGTAAATGTCATCACTAAGGTTTGAAATACCCAGAGCCCATGAAAAATCTTACTGTTGATTTCAAAGAGTCCAGCAGTTTTCCTTTCATTCCTGACTTTGGAAGGAGGCGTTTGAAAAAAACCCCACCTACGAATAAGAAAATGTTTGCTAAAAATGGCCAAACACAGTATATAATGCTGCACATGTCTTTGGGGGAAATATTGTACCTGAATCCTTTACACTTGCTTTCAACAAACCTTCTTGAAAATGAACTCTCAGTAAAAATTTTTTTTCTTTGAATTAAACACTTTTTATCATCTCAGCACCTCCTTCAGTTATTCTTGTTTCTGATGATATCTTTGATTAAATCCCCAGGTTATTTTTTAGGAATGACACAGGAAACCTGGCAGCCATAATCCCTTTAGTAGTTCATTATGTTTATGAGGGTTGAAGGATGTTAAATGTGGCAGTTTAAATGCTAAGCTAATAATCAGTTTATTAGGAATTTGCTCAATGTTTGCTATTTGCAGCCGAAGCATGCAAAACTGGACTCAGATAATTCACCAGACAGTTTAATGCATGAACAAGATAAACTCCTCAAACATTGATTGACAAACCCTGGGATTTTGTTATCAGAGATAAATGCATAATCACACCCAGTGGATAACTTATCCACTTCCAACATAGAGACACTGTAATACAACAGCAGCCAGGGCAGGTACACACAACTCCACCTCCAAGATCCTGACCCAGGGCAGCCTCAGCCAACAATGCCAGGCTTCAGGGTGTTGAGGAGGAGTCTGGGGAGCTCCATTACAGTCATGGAAATCTTTCTGTTGATTGCTATGGGGACCACACCACATCTGTGTGGTGGACCTGCAGACACTGAAATACTCAACCTATGGTTCTATGGTGTCCCGTCTTTCTGTCTGGAGGAGCTATATCCCCCATTGCAGCAAAAACCTGTTGCCTTCTTGAAGCTATATCAAACTTAATTTTATGCTGTCTTGTCCTTCCCCTCTACTCTAGCCTAACTAATATCCTTCCTGCAGCCTGAATGTTTTTAGTTGGTTTTGGTTTTTGGTTTTTTTTTTCCACCCCATACACAGAATTCCTCTCTTTGACCCTTATCTCTGCTAACGCTACAGAACAGCCACAACCATCAATAATTCAACAAAGCCCAGGAACAAATGACCCAAATTTTGCCCAAGTCCCCATGCTGATACTTTTCTGTCTGAGTTTATATGTTCAGATGTTTCTAAACCCTAAGACACATGGAATATAGCAATTTTAGGGGGAGTATGAATCTCTAGTTACCTGTCTGATCTGATGGTCTGTAGATGCACCATACAGACCCAATATGATAAATGTCCTTGCCTAGACAGCAAGAAAAATTTGCTTAGATCAGTTACAGTGTGAAGAAAATGGTCAGAAAAGGCTAAACCACCCCAGACTCCATGGTTTCCTGAGCATCTACTCCCTTCTTTCAATAAAGGAAGATATCTCTGTCACAGTAGTTAAAGACTTTTTCTGTCTGTGCCTTCGATGTCTGTGAGGATAAACCTGAAGCAGGACCACCCCCTCCAGTGCTCTATTAACATTGATTCAGTTCTTTGCTAGTGTTTTATTAAATATAGAGTTCTTCTCGGCTTAGGAGCAATTAATGAAGCCCTGAGTATTTCACTGATCAAAAATCTGAGGGGAGAATCAGAAGAGCAAAACCCTGCATCATGGCTCAACATGATAAACCATCATATGAAGGAAGGGTACACTATGGGGAGAGGGAAGAAAAAAAACTGATTATGTGGCAGAGAATGATCTTCCCCCTCAAAATGCCTCTGGGAAGGAGGAAGCAAGAAAACATGAGAATCCAGCCAGTGTACACAATGACCCTTCAAAGCACCGGGGGAACCCACTGATGAAGAGCTTCTCTCTAATACCTCCTGCCAACTCAATATTTGCCAAATCCCATTTGCCTCTAATCACTCACAGACAGTTGCTTGGCCAGAATCTGCTCTCTCTTTTTCTGGTGCAAAGCTGGAGTTAGACTGCAGAAGCTAGCTTGATGCTGGTCTATGCGAAAGTAGGCTTGTGCCTGTCTTCACAGTCCACAGAGAAATGAAAATGCTGACTGATCTCCTTTAGCAGCTATCTTGGACAAGTCCTGGAGAAGCAGGTGAGTAGCAGGGTGAGCATGTGGACCCTGATGTTATAAGGGTTATCCTTACAGGAAGAAAGAGTATGCAGCTACGATATTCCCAGTAGGTGCTCTGAGAATAAATGGTTAATCTGAGACACTATTACTTTTCTGACAGCTCAGGAAAGAGAAACTGCTTACTGAAAGCCATATTGACATTCATCTCACTACAATTTCTTCCATTACTCTGCCCCAGAAACAGTTACACTTTCTTACTCATCCAGTGACTTTTGCAGGATACAACACACAAGGTCTAGCTGCCTTTTGGAGGCAAGCCCAATTTTCTGAAAGATTCTTCATGGCACAGCAAAAACAAAGAGAAAAGGGAGTCCTTATTAGGTGTTAGTCACCCAGGCAAAGCAACAAGGCAAATCTAACCCAGATCTTAGTAATATGTGCCATTCTCTATAAAAGCAGCAATTCATCATGTCCACCTTCCTTCAACTCTTAAATTCTGGCAATACATAAGGACAAGAAGTTGCTTTCTGACTCTCCTCTGCATACCTTCAGCAACAGAGGCAATCAGCTGACATCCTGAAGCACAGCATCTGATTGCATTTTGCATGCATAATGGTGGCTGTTATTATTGGTAAGAACAACAGTTGTTACAGTTCAACAAATGTGTCTTAATCATTTTGTGCTTATGTAACACACCATACACAAGTATTAATGCAATCAAGTGCACTCTAAATATCAACTGCAGAAATACTGCCTGCAGTCTCCTTTTACTCAATAAGGACTGTTACTGAATCTAATGGTATGGACAGAAAACCACTATGCAGAAGCTGGGTAATTTGAGGGGGTTTGTCCCACTTTTAGATGTTTCATATGTAAGGTGATCCTTAATAATTATGGTTTTAGATCCTAGTTTAAGAAAAGTGAAATCAGATTTCTCCTTTCTCCTATCTCTTTTGCCACTGGCCCATGAGGATCACTTGCGCTGATTTCCATCTTGTTATTCTGAATTTAGATTCTCATATGTAAGAGAAAATGAAGCCTGTATGCAGCAATAACCTTTTCTATCCTGGAGAAAAATAAAATAAAACACCTCTGTGTGTAGATATAAAGATGCTCTGATTTTGCCTCTCATGCTCAGAAATTAATTATGCCAGTACTCTCTTTAGCACTGAGGAAAACAGCTTCAAACTGGTGTACATCTGTATTGAATTCCCTCATCCTTCCAACAGGGTAGTTTCATCCAGGCTGCCTATTGAGACTTTTGGCCCCTGCTAACTCCTGAGTGATTGTCTGGGAGAGTGCCTGGGTCAAATCCCCTCTGAGGACCATTCTAGCCATGTAATGGTATGAGCAATTAGATTCATGGGCCCAGGAATCTTTTCTGGCACTTTAAAAAATCCTGAAATATAATAAGTTGCATTGTTGTACTAAATTTGTTAAAGCTATAATATTTTGGATTAGGGATTGTTAGCAAACTTAAAATAAAGGTCACTTTTAAAATATCTATGTGTATCTAGCAACACACACACATCCAGTTCCCAGCTGGAATTAGATTACTTCCTGGAGAACTGTTCTTCTACAGACTTAGAATTACCACTACAAGATACACTTTCTTTCGTCAGTGAACAAGTCATTACCTCTTTTTTTAATATGAAGGAAGGAGAAGAACAAACTCACTCACATGAGGAGACAAACAGTTCCCAAACTGCGCCTGAAAACTCATTTGTAACTTGGAATTATCTGGGGGGGGCTTAACAGTCTTTGCTTCGGTGTTTTTCTTATTTACAAAATACAAGGTAAACCTTGAAATGAAGGTATTCATGTCAAAAGCAAATGTCACCTTGGCTTTTTGGTACAGTATGAAGCAATTCACATAGTTCAGATAAAGTATACAGAAGCATTCCTATTGCCTGATTCTTCTCCTAACCAGGCTTTGGGCCAGAAGAGTTTTGTTTTTCTCCATTCCTGATTCTGACTCTTCTCTGCCTGAAACCAAGACATTTAATTGAATAATGAGGTATCCTTCTGTGAATTCTTTGGTAACTTGGATGAAGAAAATGCCATCAATCCGTACCTCAGGGGGCACTTCAAGTGGTTTGTAATTAAGGTTTTAGACTGAAAAAAAACACTACTAACTTGAGCACAAGATACAACTTTTTAACCTATGAAACCATATGAGGTTGGTCCGGCTGGTTCCCTGCCAGCGTTAACGAGGCTTGTTTAGTCCTTGTAGCTCAGTTTTGGGACAATGACTGTCTTTCTACTGGTGAACAAGTTTCTACAGTTGCAATTTTGAAGCTAGAAAAGAATAAGCTGCCCTTCATTAAACGCTAAACTGAGAAAATGGGAGCAGAGTCATAACTGAGACCGGCTGATATATCTGCCTGCCTTCTCCTTGCTCAAAGCAATGCTTAGGCCACCCCAAGGGCAGAAGATGTCAGAGATCAGCATACCTACCACACACACAGTCACCCCTTTTAAAATCCACTCAATATCATCTAATTTTGGACTCTGTCACTTCTGGCTTTGACTTATTTCTGAAAGTCTTTCAAATAGGTTTGGTTGAAGCAAGCCACAAGAAGTTGAGCCACACATCTACCCCAAGATGTCTGGAGGAGACATCTGCTGGAGGAGAGCCCAGAGACAGACATCCATTGCGCTTTTGACAAATTGTTTTGTTTCATGACTACAATAACAATCCCTAGGATTTTCAATTATTTTTCAATGACAGAAAAATGAACAATTTAATTTCCTTGCTACTGGGATCAAATAGCCAAACAGCCTGTGGCATTATGATATAAATACATCTGAATAAATTAAAGAAGGATAAGGGAGATATTCAATACAAAGAACATCCTCTTCTCAGAGGCACTCAGCATCAGAATGATCTTTCCATGTAAGAGTATGGAAGTTAGAAGAATTACATTACACTCATAGTCTCTCAGCTTCTAAGAATATTTTTACAATCTCTTCTGGAGGTCTCATGGATTTCTATAAAGGCAGATTATTGACAGATACCAGATACAATAAAATCAGTCATCTTGAGCTGGGGGATGTGAAGGTCGAAGAAGTGGTTTATGCACAAATAAATCTTTTTTCAGCATCTTATGTGAGTCACGATATGTGTGACTGTATTTCCCTAAGAGGAAGGAAAGGCTTAGCTTTCACAAGTCTGGGAATTATTAATCTAGAGATTTCTATAGCAGAAAATGCAGTACAGAAAATAACAGTATCCACAGGAATGCAGAGCAGGCCCTCAATGTTTAACTGTGGATAGCAACAATACGTACCATTATGGCAGCCAATAAAGAATACAGTACTCAGATGAAAATGCAGGGTATATTTTAGAATTTGTATGTTGAATATATTAACAGTAGAGCCTGGACCTCAGCCAGGATGTTAAGTCTCACAAAAGAGAAGTTACAACACAGTTGATAATCACAAAGATGAATGGCTTTGTGTGTGGGGGATCAGATCTGGTTGGTGTCCGTATCACAATTGCTCTGCAGCAAAGAAATCTGAGATTACAAAGAGGAAAGTGGCATCTTCTGAGTTGACAGCACCTGGATTCTCCTATTTAATAAATTCTCTTAGACTTGTTTTGGTTATAAAATTTTCAAGGGTACAACAGATGAGTACAGAAGAATTACTTGATTGACAGCTTATCGGAATGAATAAGCTCTTGACTGAAGAAATGCCTGGTTTATGAAAGGGACAATTTGCCTTGCATTGTCTTAAAAAAAACCACAAAAAACCAACAAAGCAACCAAAACCAAACAAAAAACCCAACCAAAAAAAAAAAAGAGATGCAAGTACAGAATAACTGTGGCAAGGGAGAATTAGCGGAAGTCACAGTAATTGGGTGTAACTGCTTTAACAAAGCACTAGACAAATGAGTTGGAAAAAGTTAAACACTGTAAGGGATAGTCCTTCATTCCTCTTCAGGAGTGGGCAGAGTGAAGGGCCAGAGCAATTTCATCTGCAAAAATCCATCATTAAGATATGTGCTCCATTGTGGGTGGCACCTCACTATTTATTTCAGGTTGCTGATGCCAACCGAGCATGTTGGACTATACACAGTGCTGCAGGCTAAGAATCCCTCCTAGTGGTGATCCTGACTTTTCCAGTGATTGAGTCTATGACAAACCATCTGCACATCACACGCCTCACTTTCCCCACCTGTGAGAAATTAACAAACTCTTTCATTTGTCAAACTGACAGTGTTAAAATTAGTCAGCAAGAGTCAGAGCACAAAACCTTAATCCCTGGATGAATAGTTTTTTACCTAACTAATCTGTCCAATTTCTCTGGAACTGGGCATTTAATTATTCTCTAAGACTGTAATATTTACACAGTATTTTGAAATAAGTTTTAATAACACTACCTTGTAAGACTCAATGCTGATTGTCTTTTACTTTTCTTTTTCCTCCTCAAAGAAACATGACTTTTATGAGCCAGAAGAAACATAACAGTTAACAATGGCACTAGAGGGGATTCTATATCCCTACCTTGTGGGCTGTATTCACAAGAGGATATGAAGACGGAAAAGAGTTCTGTCATCTGAGGTTTTGACTGACATGGTTTGAAAATAGGGTTCAAGTCTGAGGATAACAATCTGGTATGCTGGAAGTTGTTTCACAACCTAAAAATGGCAAAGAATCCAAAATGTTAAAGTTATTTATGCAGTGAAAATTAAAGAAGTCTATAATAATTAGAAATATTGAAACTTAAAACCATGACCTTTTCTACTTAAACAAACTTGATCACCTAGAAATGTTGACATTTTGATATATTTAAAGATTGATCTGAAATACCTTTTTCCAAATTACCTCAAAATTGATCTTTCCATCACTTAAAAAAAAGAAACAAAACACTATTTTTTGGGAAAACTTCTGCAGTTCTTTTTATGCCTGACTGCAAATGGGTCCTGTATGTGGCTGGAATAGTAATTCAATTAGGGATCCTCAGCCTAAAAATCTCCAGGAAGCTCATGATGCCAGAGTGTTAGGTACCATCAAAACATCTAATGCACTCCTCCAATGAAGCTTCTAATCTAAATAGGCAAAATGCTAGGAGGAAAAAATAAATATTATTAGCCCTCTATTTTGAATGTGAAGAGCAGGTGACATCAAGAGAAGGCAACATGCCAATGGCTACCCAAGAACTCAGTGGCAGAGCCAGGGGTCGCTCTGACTCCCTGAGGGCATATTAAGTGTGAAACCATCCGTAGTCTCTGGAGAATTATATTATAAATAAGTTGTCTGTGTAATGAAAAAGGAAAAACAGAGGCTGTGTCTATGTGCAACTCCAGATCCAGGATTAGTTTCTTACAGTAATGAGACAGCTAAGTAGTTCCACAGGATTTCACCAAGGTAATCAAGTTCAAACACTCAGCATCTTAGAGCCTTTAGACACTGATGAACCCAAAGTCTTTGCTCTTATCAATGTACGCAGTTAAAGAGCAAGAAAATAATTTGAAAAGTACATTCTGCTTAGAGCTGTCACAATTCTTTCCTAAAACACGCCCTAACCAGAAGTGCGGTTCAGATAGCAGGGGTATTAAAATCCTTTCTAGTGAGAAGTTGCCAGTGATGCTGGTGCATATATGCCCTTGGAGTGCCCAGGCTGTCAGCTGCAGCAGCTGCTGCTTCATTCATTATACATGAGAAGGCACAGGCAGCGTGAAGTGCTGAAATTAATCCTGACAGAGTCATGAATAAAATGTAAATATATCTTGAGAAGGAAACATTTGCAAGGGAATTGAAAAAAAAAAAAAAAGGTATAAAAGGAGAAATTGATCAATTGTAGAAATGTAGGAAAAGAATGAAGCAGTAAGGTCTGCAGAGTGAACACCTGAGTTGTCTTGCCATATTTCGTGCAACCTGCAAGCAGGCTCTAGAACTGCTAGCACATACCACAGTGCTGCAGCTGCTTGGGAGGAGCGACACAGCAGCTCAGGGGAAAGAGAAAAAAAAAAAACAAAAAAAACCCCAAACCAAACCAAAACAAAAAAACCCTAAAAACCCACAAACCAAAAAACTATGTGTGCCTAGGGAGTTTTAAACCCAGACAAATTGTGGAACTAGCCTTGAGGGCCATAGAATAAGGCTTGCGCTGTGCATGGGTTTGGCAGAAGAGGGAAACACTGGTACCCACTTGACTTTTAGCTATATTTTCCCATTGACTCAGTGCCTAGTTAAAAAGTGTTGGCAGTTTGGTTGGAGCTTTAAGACAAGCTATTTCCCATCTGCTTCTGCTTACTACCTCTTTCAACAGGCAGTGACCATATGAGTCCTCCTAGGCTGTTTGCCCAGTAAAACAGACCAAATAAATCACCTTTTCTAGAACCAAGTAATCCAGGTGGGAGGCTGTCACCTTCCTGAGCAGCTCAGACTATATTGCAAGTGGTCATCTGACTCCATTCACACTGCCTGGTAGCTGACAAGTTGTTTCAACTCTTCCTGCCTCATGTTGCCTGGTCTCACAATCCATCAAATGACATTCATTTGCTTCACTGGGGGATGAGGAAGAGTTATATGATTCTGGATCCTTGATAAAAAGTTGTTCTCTAGATACAAAGACTGACTATAACACTGGATTTTCACAACCTCTTTCATCCCCTGTGGTTTGAAAACTGCAGGTTAAAAATTGCTCTCAGCTACGCCCAGGCAATTCCAACCAATTTCAGTCACAGGCAGGACAAAAATCTGCATATGCAGGGCTCAATCTAAAGTCACTGCAATTTGTGTATGTATGTACATGGAGGGCATGGGGGTGGCACACAGCAGCCACTCTCTGACAGCAATAGTACCTACCCAGTGGGGCACAGGAGGGAGAAATGAAGAACCATTTTCCCAGTGGAAACTACAGAGGGAATTTTAAGTAGGCAGAAGGTAATTACATGAAATGGAATTGTACGTTATACCCATCACACCATTCCACATAAAAATTTAAAGCATGATTTGCAACTAAGGAAGCTGAGGTGAATTTCTGAGTTTAATTAATTTGGTTCCTCCTCTTTAGCATGGTGCTGGCAAAGAAAGACAGATCCATCTGCATGGAGAAGCAGTACTACCTTCTCTATGCCCTGGTCTGGAGGGAGAAACTGAGAGGTGTGTTGTGCCTGTTTCTAAGAGGACCTCAGCTACAGATCTTCCATCATATTCTTTGTACTGTTTTCACTTAACACAGCTACATTACCTATACCTTACTGGATACATATATGTTACTAAACCACAGACCCTAGCTCCCTCTATGACATGGTACCTGGATGCTTCAAAATCCTTAAGGCTCTTATCATAGAATGAATCATAGAATCATAGAATGGTTTGGGTTGGAAGGTACCTTCAAGACCATCTAGTTCCACCCCCCCCTGCCATGAGCATGGACACCTTCCACTAGATCAGGTTGCTCAAAACCTCATCCAACCTGGCCTTGAACACTTCCAGGGAGGGGGCATCCACAGCTTCTCTGGGCAACCTGTTCCAGTGTCTGACCACCCTCACAGTAAAGAATTTCTTCCTAATATCTAATCTAAACCTACCCTCTTCCAGTTTAAAGCCATTACTTCTAGTTCTATCACTACCTGCCTTTGAAAAAAGTCCCTCCCCAGCCTTCCTATAGGCCTCTTCAAGTATTAGAAGGCTGCTCCCTGAAACCTCTTTTCCAGGCTGAACAGCCTCAACTCTCTCAGCCTGTCCTCGTAGGAGAGGTGCTCCAGCCCTCGGATCATCCTCGTGGCCTCCTCTGAACTCATTCTAACACGTCCATGTCTCTCTTGTGTTGGGGGCTCCAGAACTGGACACAGTACTCCAGGTGGGGTCTTATGAGAGTGGAGTACAGGGGGACAATCATCACCTTTGACCTGCTGGTCACACTTCTCTTGATGCAGCCCAGGATGTGGTTGGCCTTCTGGGCTGCAAGCACACATTGCCGGCTCATGTTGAGCTTCCAATTAATCCCTCCTGAGACACAGCCAGCAGTTTTAAAGGCAAGAATTGAGGCTCAGAAAAAACTGAGAGTAGGATTAATCTCACCTAACTTTAGAAGTCTGCACCTAAACTAGGAAACTAGGCTTTTCCTTAGGAGTCATTAGACAAAAAGAGGTGCTTATAGGGCTGAACTGTCCTAAGTGTCTGGTTTATGAGGGAATTGATCAGTCCCTGAAGTGCTTACTTTTCTTCTTTTGCTATAAAGAAAGATCAGATAATTGCCTTGTTATTTAGACCTATGCAATCTAAACAAAAATCCATAGTGGAATAGGGAATTGAAACAACATCTCCTAATCCATAGACAGATTTCTTAGCTAGCTAACAATGACCCTATTCCTGAAACAATTATAAAAAAATCTTCAAAAACACAGTCCTGCTAGGAAAATTGCCTTCAGACCTTCACAGATATTGTGTCCCATGATTGAAGGGGTAATTCCGTATCAGCTCCCACCACATTTTTAAAGAAACAGTGCATTGCTGAGGTTTGTCACCAACCCTTCAGTAGACAAAGTTTGCATATTAAAAAGATAAGCCTGAATCACAGAGAGTTTCCATTTGAGTAAACAGGGGAATGGGGCTAGATTGATGAGTGTCTATACACTTGTGGGTCACTTTACTAGTGCTTATCATCTTATGACAGGTGAGAGAGGAATTTCTTCTACTGATAATACATATGTGATTATTAAACAGACACAACAACAATAACGAAAACCTCAATATTAGTTGACTGTTGCACCAGTGACTAAAGAAGGAAAATTGCCTACACACAAATTCAAGATGGAGAAGTAAAAGCTTAGGGAGGACCTAATGTTCCAATAACTACAAGAAAGTAATTGAGAAGACAGGGTCAGGCTCTTTACCGAGAAGCTGGATGGGACAACAAAAAAGATGGTCATAAACTGAATCAGGAGAGGTTCCATATACAAGAGGAAACTTTTTCACAGTGTGGACAGTCAAGCATTGGAGCAGTCTCCATCCTTCAAATTTTTCAAGATCTAACTGGACACAGCTCTGATCAAGCTGGTCTGACCTCACAGCTGACCTCATTTTGAGTAGGAGGTTAATCTAGAGACCTTAATTTCCCAAGTTCCCTTCTAAACTATATTATTCTGTGATCATGTGATAAAGTCATTGATTATGGACCATTTCCCACCTCCTAACAAGGCATTCAGAGAGTAAATAATAAACATGGTCCTTACTGAAGCTCTATGTGGAATAAATAGAGATCCACCAGAGCAGCCAGTAACCAGCCCTTCTCAGTCCTCTGTGGTGTGTGAAACAAAGGCAGTGAAGAAAAGAAATTCAGTGTTATGTTTTGCAATCTCTAGCTCCTTAAACAGTCTGAAATTTTGAGCAGAGTAAAGAAAAAACAGCTTGAGAAATCTTTGCAGCACATGAGAGACTGAAGAGGTGGCTGGTATGATGACAAAGGTAGTGGCTGTGACTTTTGTCCCCAATGCTTCAAGCTGCAGGCAGCACAGTGTGTGTTAGAGGAATATGGTTTATATTTTCCACAGAGAAAGATAGCAGTGGGGATATCTGTGTTCTCCAAGACAGCTTAATCACTTTCCAAATTGCTTTCAAGAAAAGAACTTTACTTTCCCTGTATGGAACAATATTTTACATTGTAGTACATCCAAAAAAACCAAACAAAAAAATCAGTAGTGAATTCCCTGAACAGACAGAATTTTAATCCTTTTGGACCTACCTAGATATTGTGTGCTCTAGAAATCACCCAAGGTTTCCTTTGGGTGTTTCTAAATCACAGTAGTTCCTGAAGGGAAGGAAATAATCTATTTTTCCTTTGTGTATCACTTTGTTTTCACGGGAAATTACAGGAATCATTTTACTGAAAAAGTGAAACAAGCTATGTCAGCCTTTCATATGGAGCTGGGTTACTCAACCATGATGTCACTGAACCCTGGTCCCTGCAGTCTTTTACTCTTGCCAAGTCCAAACAGGCACAGACATACCTCTCTTCTACCTGCAAAACAGCTGCAAAAAGCATTTAATCCATTGTGCTCTAGAGACGGCTTTGCATTTTCTGCTCCTTCCCGTTTCATTACGGCTTTTAAAATTGAAGCTTAAATCACTTAAATCACTGGCCAGCGGGACATCTGCAGAAAATGCAAAAGGCATGTTCACACCTCATGGGTTTCTTTTTACCTGGTCTAATTGGAAAGAAGACCAACATTGTACTCTTTCTCAAGTTGTCCCTCTCTTCTTGCCAGAGGAGGAAAACTCTAGCAGAGAAAACTGCAAAGCTGAAGGACAAGTCATAAAGCCATTGAAATGGAAAATTAGCAGTATAGATAGACTCTTTGGAGGAAAATAGGTCTTCCCTGCTATAGTGAGCATGAATAAACAATAAAAGATCATGTCAATAAGGAAAACACTTGCTAGAGAAGGTCTTCCCTTTTCAATTGCAAATTTTTCATTGGGAGGCAGTGGTGCACAGGCAGAGAATTAACCTTGCTAGGCTCTTTGCATGTGCTATTTTCCTATGGGATTTATTGAAACCTTTTTATTTTCGCCCTAAAATAATGGATATAGTATCTTACCTAATGGTGAATATTCAATCCTGACAGATGCAGGAGTAGGGAAGGTTATTTTGCTTTTTCTAGACCACATGAAGAAACTTAGAAGAGCAGGAATTCTGTCTTGTCAACTTCTATTAAAGCTGCAGGGTGTTAACCAAGTTTGAAAGCAGGTCAGCTCTACTAAACCATGTTTCTTAGGAGCACCTTAAATTCTTAAATTATTCAACTTCAGATAAGTTATCTGCCCATCTTAAAAGAGGTTTGAATTCACACTCAAGCAATGCGCAGCTGAACCAGATCAGCACAAAAAAAGTTTAGCCTTTGACACATTGCTTCAGATTCCCAAATGGCACAAACTAGTGGAATTACCGTGAAGTTATGTTAGTTACAGATTAAATGACTGCAACATTCAGATTTTAGGAAATATTTTTTTTTTCTTTCTCTATTTTTGGTTATCAAAAATGAATATTTTTTTCAGGAAAAAAATTGGGTGGAAAAGCAATAATTTAACTTTCCAAAAAAAGATCATATTTTCCATTTGTTTTTTTCTTAAAAAAATAAAAGAAAGAAATTGAAACAATTTAAAAGACAGTGAATACTTTTAATACCATTTCCACCCAACTACAAACTTGTATTTTATTCAAATGATTATAGTTACTTTATTTTAATCTGGAATAAAGGAATATTATGACCACATATCTCTAAAATAAAATTAAAAATAAGACTAAGTAAAATTTCACATAAAACCAGGCTGAGTTGTCAAAAACCTGAAAACTGTCTCTTGCGAGGAGAGACTGAGAATAAAAGAATAAAGAAAAAGATTCAAGAAAGCCCATGAATGATGATAAGATGAGCCAGTAGTATAGTGCCATATAATTTAAATTTTTATTTTTATTTTTATTTTTTTTTAGACTCTCTTCTAAAACAGTGAAATGCACAGCAATATGCTCAGGAATGCTGGCTATTGTACACAGGCGGGGAAAAAAAAAGGGAAAAAGATAAAAGATAAAAATCACAGTGGCTTATAAATAAGCTCCCAGGCTATGACTGATAAGCAACTCAGATTGAAGCTCCCAAAATGGTGCATGATGGTGAAGACTAATGGGTAGTGCAGGTTGATCCTCTGTTATTAAAGAACAATGATGGAACAAAGAAATTTTAAAAAATCAAATGTTTTTCTCCTTGTTAATTTCTTTGCATATTTCTGAACATTTATGCATTCTAGATCTCTTTAGATAGATATGGCATTATGTCATTATTTTAAGATTTTAGCTACATCAGTGAGTTTCATTCTTCAAAATGCCCCTGTTACTAGTGAAATCTAATGCTGTACTCAGGATTGATTCTATTTTACTTTCTAAAGGAAGCATAAATATTTTTGCTACTCTCTCCTATCAGCTTCTACCTCCTCAGTAAAATACTGAGAGAATTAGGTATAATGCTCTTGCCAAGTTTTAAGTTTAAAATGAAACAATTGTTGCTGGTGATTAATAAAAGATTGAGATTTTCTTTTTATGCCATCTGAAAACTATGCTAGGTTACACTCCTACTTGCTTTATCTATCCATAAAGTTTATCCTCTTCTTTAAAAAAAAAAAAAAAAAAGTAATGAAAGAAATCTGGGGTTCATGTATCTGACAGCTCTACTTTAGCAATGATAGATACAGTTTACTCAATCTGAAATACCATCAGCTGAGGGTGAAAGTGTTAATTGACTACAAATGCTGGGAGAGAAACACTTTCAAGTTCTTTAGATGCCTTGAGTGGATGAACAACAACCACAGGTTAGCTCCCATAAAACAGGGTCCCTCATCACCATCATCACAGTCATTGTCTGAAGTTCTTCAGTAGGAAGAAAAAGGACATGGAATATAAGATATTTCTGAGGATAATAATGAAAAATACAGCTTGTGAGACAGAGCATGAGGTCAAGCTTAAGGGTATAATGAAAAGAGGCAATTTTCTCTGCTCGTTACATCTTTTTTCACAAAAGGGACTTTGTTCTCCATTCCCATTTTTTTTTTTTTTCCCTCCACTTAGGATGATTTTTAGTACTGAAAATAAAAATGCAAAACTTAAAAATTAATCCACAGCATTTTTTGGGGGGGATCAGTGCAATGGTCTTTGACACTGATTTTTTTCAGGAAGGGAATAGTTTGACTAGTCCCTTAGCTATTAACTTCCCTCCCCACCTCCCAGAAACCAAAGGCTTACTGGGAACTCAGATCTCTACCCATCCCTTTCTGCTATACCCTCAGAGAGAAAACTTCCCTCTGAGAACTTACTATGTTACTATCATGCCTCTTCTGTCTTCTAACCTTTCAAGAGATCTGCTCAGTAGTCAGCAAAAATGAAGTACAATGCGATTAAATAAGGTTGTAACCACACTACAGCTGGAAGAGAAACGGCTGTTCTCATGCAATCATACAAGCTGAGTTTAATTGAGCCAGACTGATTTATAGGTACAGAAAGAACAGGAAAGAGGAATCCAATTTTCCTTTCCACCCCATGAGCGCTGTCTACAGTAACTGCGATACTTGTCTGAGTGTAAAAAGAGAGACATGGGATTTTATGTATCTGTAGGGCTGATAAAGCTGAAGAACACCTGAAAATCCTCTACCAGCAGTGACTACGTGCTCAGGTTGATTGGCAAAGTCAGGATAAAAGATGTATAGCCCCTAAACTCTACCAGAACTCCCACATTAGGATAGTTACAATGGTACAGTAGCCCCATCCTGACACACTTTGAAGAACTGAAATACTAATGATTTGGACATTGCCTTCAGTTGCAAAGCATGGGCCTCTCACCTACATTAGCAGCCCCAGGAAGCCAGCTTAACTCACCATGGAGATAAGAACACAACTTTTGGGTAAACTTTGGAATTTCAACACCTTTTCTCCCACTCTAGTTGGGATCAGACTTGAGAGCTTTTTCACACCTAACCACTACTAACTTTAGTAACGTACACCCATTCTTAAACACATCAGCTTGAATCAGAAATGACATGGCAAAGAATTTGACAAGAACATCACATTAATGTACTTTTTTGCTTTGCAGAAAACTGTGGAAATTCAAAGGCAAAAGAATTACCTCAGTGGTTACATTTCATTCCTTAGATTCTCTGTGTAAAGAGAGAGAACTGCTTGTCAAATCTTTATCTTTATTTATTAATAGAACAACTTACGCTAGCCTGAAATTGCTTCAGAGAAGTACAATTTAATGGATACATTACGTTCTTTGATCTGATCAGAATTTTGCTATACATATTTAGCAGAGTCAGTTTCCTGGTGCTGAAGTTCAACGTCCTTCTCTTCCTTCCACTGCAACCCAGTAGATACCACAACATTCTCAGCTACCCCTGAGATACATCTAAGGCAGAATCTTTCCTGCACTAAAACATACTTGTTACCAAATATTAGAAGAGAAGGGACTGAGATGCTGGGTTGGGAGTGCTTTCTCTAATTCACTGGGCTAGTTTCCCTCAGTCTCTGCACAACCTGTTGTGAGGGACTGCACTATGAATTTATGTCTCAAAGATTGCTTGCAAGGACAGTCACAAGATCATAGGGTCCTGGAAACCCCTACTTGTGAAAACATTCTGCCTGGGCATGCCCCTCCCCTAAGCATGCTGGGGGGCACAGAGCTGAAGACATGCCATTGCCACGGAAACCATGGCCCTCAAAGGGGTATTTAAGAAGGATCTGCACAGACATATTCGGGGGGATGATGACTGCCTGATCGCACAGCAACTCACCTCACCACTGTTGGAGCAAGCTGTGTGCGTGACTGCCTGCCACTGTGCCACCGAGGAACTAAGACCCCTTTGCTCCCCTCACCACCACCTCACCACAGGATCCATGGTGGTGACTACTCCTGCAGCCCTACCCCAACTGCTTGCTTGATTTCCATCTTTCATTCCATCCTATCCTATTGTTACTCTCTTTTATTATTTTTTCTATTTTATTTTATTTTTTATTTTTACTTTTTATTTTTGTAATAAAAAGGTGTCCTGGGTGTACAGCATTTGATGTCATTTGTGTTTTAGTCTTGCTCCTGGGATTGTATCGAAACCTTCCCTAGTATTGGATCGGGACACCTGTCCCTTAGAGAAAGCACGAAAATGAAACTATGGTCTTCTTGCCTTTAGGAGGGCTTGGCCATGGCTGCCAGGGGTAGAGCTGTGCAGCATTACAGATGCTTCTCTCTCCGCTCCAAGGCTTCAGAATGGTATTGTTAATAAGGGGAAATTCACAGGGAGTGAGAGGATGTTGCTAAAACATGGTCAGATCCTTGACCCAACCTGGGTTGTTTTTGGCAAGGCAGCTGTCAGTGGCTCCAGCTCTCTGGTATGAGGCAGGTTACTGACCTGGGGAGATGCTGAGGCTCCTTCCTACCCTACTCAGGGCCTGGGATTGCTCCTGCTTTAAGTTCAGCAGAGGCTGATATGAAATCATCCGTACCACTGATCCTGTGATGCTTAAACACTAAGGAAAATGGAGATAAGGTGGAAAAAAAAAATCTGATCCATGTTGTTTCTACCTATTTGCAGGTCTTACAGAACATTTACACATTGTTGCCTTTTCAGTGGGTGAATCCATGCACAACACAGAGGTTTCCATCTGTTTGGATATTAATCCTTAGCTAACGGTTTATCACTAAGGAGTTTTCTACACACTGAGAACACGGATCAGATGCTGCCTCCAGTTACATTGCTGTTACATTACAAATGTACACCTCTAACCTAGTTCACGATATAAACTATTGTCTGAATTTAGAGACGGACACATAGAGATATACATGTATGGATTGGTAAGTGATCCAGGCATTCCTTGGGGAATTTGATCTAAATCTTATGCATTGTATAACTGAGATGGGAAGCAGATGCCTAATAATAGATTTGTATTCTAATACCATCTGCTCAGACTGAATCCCCGTAACAAACTCTATCCGCCCGCATGTCATGCATTTCTGCAGTTTCAGCCTTCCCAAGGCTCCTTCTCCAGGTTGAAAGAATAAATCCCTGTCATGTTCACCCAAAGCAAAGCATTAGGCCATCAACCATCTGTTGTTTATTTGGGACGTTATCTTATCTCTGCTGAGCCTCAGCATCCTGGCACACAGTGTAACTCAGCCACATACCACTTCTCTCTCTTCTCATAGTAAGACATTAAAGATACCCTGTTAAATCAAATCAGCCCAAATATCTAAAAGAAGAAAGTGATTCCTAATTGTGCTTTTACAATTCAGAGTCAACAAGATATTTTATTTCACTCAGACTAAAACAATTGATTATTTTAAAAATATCTTTACTGAGGTTTAACGACTGTGAAAGGAACTGTCCCTTCAGTTTTCAAAACAGCAGACAAGCTCTTTCATTTCCTGCACAAACACACAGTATTGCAAACTGTTTAGAAGTATGTTTTCCTTTTTCCTGTTAATGAGTCTCTATTTCTTACAGAGGGCTTGATCACAGCACTTAGCCCATACCTGTTTTGGAGAGAGTAAACAGCTGTATAACTCCGGGAGTCCTTGAAGTCTGTAGGTATTCATAATGTACACTGGAGAGTAAACGCTACCAAGATCTGGCTCTGAATAAATTGTATCTGACACCTACAACTGGACAACTAAGCTCAACCATTAAAATAATCTTCTCTCTAATTATGGAGAAGTTGATGGACCCACCTTTGGAGAAGGTATTCAAGTTGGTCCTTCTGTTAGCTGTACAAAGTAGGATGCTCCTTGGTTTCCATGGAGTCGATTAATGGCAAGACTTTCAACAGCTCTAGGTTAGTTTGCTAATCAACAACTAGGAAGCAACTGGGTTTAACAAGAATCAAGTTTTGACAGATGTCTTTTACATTGTGGCTGCAGGGATTCAAAATTATTATACTCAAAGGGATCTTTTTCTGTTTTGTTTTGCTTTGCTTTTTTTTGTTTTTTTCCACTGATCAAAACAAGCAAGCCCCTTGTCTCTTTCTACTTCACGTGTACCTAAATATGCAGTGCAACTCCAGCCACACTTTATAAGGCACTAGAAGAATTTCAGTGACAGGAACTCAAAGTAGATGTTGAGGCTTCCCCCTCACATTGTTACTTCTGAGCATTTCTTCACTGACACTGCTGTTTGTGGAAGGAACTCCTGTGTGCTGTACACAAACCAGTTGTTCCAGTCAGCCCCACAGATTTCAGTGTCATGGGGCTGATTTATAGTATTACCACATTTGCACCACCTCCATTTTCTCTGTCTTCACTCCTTCCCTGTCCCCCATGGTAGCAAGTTCGAAGTGTGGGGACATGGAAGGTAGAAGCATGAGAGTAGCGGTGGTGGACAGCCACTGGGAGTCACGCCTTTGACAGAGTACGGATAGTGCTGCAGCCACTGGGCAAGGGGCTAATGTGAGCAACTCCTGCTTTGAGTGTTTAAGCAAAACTATGAGTACCAAAAAGAGCTTTCCCACACCAAATACCTTCTACTGCTACAAACCACTAACTATCCACCAGTAAAATACTCCACCTGCTCTCCAGAACCCTTAGTGCAATGTCTAATTTGTCAGGCTTAGACCCGATCTCCATCAAGCTTGCGTACCTACATTTAACCTTTCCATGACAACTCTTTGAGGGACGAATCTCTTTCTTGTGTGTAATGCAAACCCCTCCGAGTCCTTTGGATAAGAAGTGCAAAGGACCATTTTCAAACACTTTTGACTCTGTAGTCATTCAGCATGTGTCTGACTTGGGCTAGGGTGAAGTTTTTCTTGAAGATCATCAGATAATTCACAGATATCTCCTCTGTGGCCCATGGCTGTTGCTCCTTCCTTGGATGAGCCACTGAGTTTTGCAGTGCTACCTTGGTAAATGTTCCTCACACACACTACTGATATTAGCAGGAGAATATGGCTGTCCTAGTGGGATGACCAGTTGCATGATCAGCCATGGTTAGTATGAAAAGCAAAGGCAGAATTTGGGGACAGGAAAGGAGCTCACATCCATTCTTTATCTGAAAATAATTAGTTTTGAACCTAGCAGCTCCTTTAGCTTGTAGAAGTACAGCAAGTGACACATGGCTGAATGAAACTCTGTGGTTAACCTGCAATAAAGCAGTCGTCATAAACCCCGGGGCTCAGTGCCTGCTGCTCAGCAGCTCGTAGGGTTGTCCTCCCTGCAGCTGTCTGTTACACAGCTATCATGCCCAGTTCACTGGGCCAAATTTAGATCCTGAGATGCTGAAAGCAGGTTTGACCCTATCATCAATCCTCAATAGCTACTATTCAAAAAGTAAGCTGTGCACCATGAATGTTAAGCCCCAGAAAGAGCATTGCTTTGATGCTCTTAACTAAAAGTAGAAAACCCGCAGCGACACAAGTAATTTTCCCCAAAAGCCTCAAGACAATTTCACCCATCCCCCCTTGCCTTTTGCCACTCTGTATTCTTATAGTGCTGGATAATGAGGATTGAAGGTTTTTACATCTTTTGCAGCAGAGGACAAGAGAAGTCAGGAGCAGTTCTGACACCCTGCCATGAGCAGCTGCATGGCGTGCTCCTTTCTTGGGAGCAGAAAGCTAACACGTTGTGTTGTGATGCCAGTGTCATAATGTTGTGACACTGCAAATTGCTCTGCTCTCCTCACACAAGTTTTCATTACAGAGATGCTTTCACTTTTGCTGCCTGGGAAAAATGGATGGGAGTCTCTCAAATTGCTGAGAAAATTAAGGAATAGATAGGAAAAAGTTCTTCCTTAAGGTCAGAGAAAGACGAGAACAGGTAACTACAACAAACCCCATCATAAAGTCAAATGGCAGTTCTGGAGAAGATTGCTGAGTCCTAGTATATTGACTGTATAGGGAAAGTTGATTTCAGGAGGTAACTCACAATAAACTGAAAACAATATTCCATAAGTCAAGGTTATTCTAATTTTGTGTTCAATTGACAAAAGATTTTTGGCTTATTTGTGTTAGATTTTATCTCAGAAAGGTTCATAATAAATCCATTAACAAAAGCATCTGGGGAGATTTGGTAAATCAAGCAGCAATAAATAAAATGATTTTTTATGACCTAGTGTCATTGTTTCATACCCAAGAAAGAACAGAACAGAGAAAATATGGTTTGTGTTGAAACAGTAGCAGAAGCAGGAACTGTGGAAACAGGAAATAATCTCTAAACTGAATGCTTCTCATTCCATTTCTTTGGACTATGTGAAGCACAAAGCTTTTCTAATCCACAAATATCATAGCAATTTTCTTTTGTAACAACTGCACTGTTTTTCTTTTTTTGAAGAAAACTGATTCCTTAAGGATTATGATACTGGATTCAAGCAACAAAACAGGAATGCACCTATTTCTTTTGCAAATTTATCTGAGTATGTTACTGTTGAAATTATACCACTTCCAGAATTTCTTTTTTTTAAGCAAACCTTTTATATGATACATACAAAGAAGATAATTTTGATGCACATTGAATACACGTCCTAACTCTGAGTGTTTTTTAGACCTCTCAACCATATTGCCTCCTTAATCATCCATATGCATACTAGACTTTTAGAGCTTTATTAGTTTTTCAGGAATGTTAGGGTACGTATTAATAATTATAGCAGTACTTGCCTAAATTAGAGACCAACACTTTGATATTAAAATGCTAGTTAACTTGTTTGAAATTTTCATCATAATTAAATCATACTGATGTGAAACAGTAGTTGATTTTGTAGGCTTTAATTCACTGTGAATTTCAGAAACAGGTTAGCAATAATTTATATTACGATATCAGTCCAGATCAACCTCCCAGCAATCAGTGGAACAATTTGAGATTTGCAGCACATTAACTGAGGTTCTAAGATGGCTTATCACTCGAACTAAAAGTTAAGGCAACTTTCCATTATTGTTCTGAATCCAGATGAAAAAAAATGAAATAGAACATCAGGTAAAAATATGTTAGGATGTAAGTGCAAATTTGGAGGGGGAAAAAAAAAAAAAAAAGAAGTGGAAAACCAGTTAAAATGTTAAGATGCTTAGTCATCTTGTGTAACACTCTCATTTACTTTTAAAACCTTCAAATAGCTGTCAGTTACCTGCACCATCGATATTTGCAGAAGCATTTTTGAATGCAGTTGAAACATCTTGCCATTCATCAGGAAAAACACCACTGACTGTAAACTGTCATTTGAGTTAATAATAATGCTAATAAATCTGAACATCTTCTTTCATTCTCAAGCCCTTTGATCTTATCAAATGCATAAAGCTTGTAAACTGTCTCAGTCTCCCGGGGATAAATGAATGAAAACCCATATTCTGCTGTAAATTGTACTACAGATGCAGCCTCAGGTCTTCAGAAACAAAGCCAAAAGGTTGAAGCTAAGTGAACCATTCTGCCATCAGTTAAACAATATCTACTAATTATTATGGCAGACAGTTACTAGGAAGAAATAGTCTTGTCACAGACTACTGTTAAATGTAAGTTTTATCTAAACAGATGTCAAGGGTATTTGCAAGGCACCCGATCCCTAGGTGTGCACATCGTCCTTTGGAAGGAAATCTGAGTAAATGGGCAAGAACGGAACCCCACTTCATTTGGAGAGATTGCATACCATAGATAACTGTGAAGCTGGTCTGGGTAAGACAGAGTTTCCTTAATGCAGGCACAGCCACATAAACTACAAAAGCAGCACTTTATGTTTTGGAGGGTTGATTTTTTTTTTTTTCCTCCTCATTGCAAGGACTTTATTTCCTAAAATTCAACACATTATCTAAAATTATATCTTCCTTGGGCTCC
The DNA here is from genome assembly GCF_000700745.2 of Antrostomus carolinensis. Lineage (NCBI taxonomy): Eukaryota > Metazoa > Chordata > Aves > Caprimulgiformes > Caprimulgidae > Antrostomus > Antrostomus carolinensis. Next base: position 15,769 of record NW_010304491.1, on the reverse strand, counting down.
TTGTCATTTAGAAATGTATATAGCTAAACAGAATGCATCCCCAAATTGTTTATGCTGTCGAATATGCCAAGGATTTTTTTTTTTTTTTTTCTGGACCAAAAAATCTAACTATTTTGTTGCTATGTAATAATCTTGGCAATAGTCTAACCATCCATATAGCATAATTTCCATTAGGAATAGAATAAACCAGAAATCAAGAAACAAACAAAAAGCCCAGATCCTCAATTCATTCACAAATACTGCAAGTCAGTTCTGTTATTTTCAGCAACTTGTTCATTGCTCACAGTTTTTTCACTCCTAATGAATATTTCCTCAATGTTATCAGAAGCTAAGAATTTGTTAAGGCTTACCTCTCATTATCCTCCTGTTTCAAGTGATCAAAAGAGGGAATCAGGTGACCATTTGAACAAATAAAACATTACAAGTACCAGAAGAGACCTTAGATAAAACAGAAGCTGAAAGTCGTTCCTTGATATTTTTTCAAGGAATATTTCTAGGCAGCCAGCATCTTAAAAGACTGTCAGGATTTTATGATGAACATGACAATTATGAAGTTTAGGCTGTGAATAAGGAAACAGCAAAAGGCACTGTCTCTGCCATGTTAAAAACCAAAATTTGGCAGTCCTTATGCCATTCACTTCATAGGGCTAAATGTCACCACTATTTATTTGAAAAAAGCCTAAATATATAGCAAATATGGCTCAGAATGTATATATGAATAAATGGTTGATGATAATAATATTTGGAGGAAACTCTCCATATCTTAATAAAAGATTATGAATGACCTCTAATAAGCTAGTTTTGCACCTCTCTCTTCTGCACAGTTCCTTGTTCTAGCATTAAAATTCCAGAGCTATACTGCTCTGTCAAAATCCTGTACAGCAAAGTAGGATGCTGTGCTCTGTATAAGCTATTTATATTAAGAGCCAATAAAGCTCCCCTTTGGTTTCATACTCTGGGCTCCTGACTGGGGTGCAGCCAAACCCTAGGAAAAGAAGTTTGTATTTACCTTATCTCAGCCCACTGTAATGCAGAGTGACACACAGTGAGGAAATGGCACAAACCCTCACAACTAGAGGCCAATCTAGACGCCTGACTTCCCAAATAAGGCTGTGGAAATAATGCATTAAAAACAAGTAGCCCTTAGTGTGCAATGCTGTGTTCTTCAAATAGCAGACAGCAGCTGTGCCAAAGGCTTAATGGACATACAGAAGTTTTATGAAGCCAAAGGTTGAAAATTATGAAAAAGATCACCTCAGAGCTGGAAAATGCAGTTTTAGAGAACACGAGTCTTTCTGCTTTGAGAGAAAATAACAGAACTTTGAGAACAAGTGTATACAGTCATCATGGATTTCACCATGAAACACAGACAGCCTGCTTCCCAACTTTTACAAGTCAATGGAAAAACTCCTATTGGGTTCAGCAAACTTTAGAAAAGACTAATCAAAATATCTGACTTATCAATATACTTCTGGGATATTTGCACTTTCTGATAAGGAAACTTATAATGTCAAAGTAGTGGTCAGAGTGAAAATAATACCCTCATTGTTTTCCCTCTGTTAGTTTTGTACCATATCTCTTAACAGTCAGATAGATACCTCCACTGATTTCTTAGTACTACAAAGAAGCCCCTTAAGTATAAACATAATGAAAATACTGATCTATCCACAATCATGTTCACAGATAGGTTTTTACATGTGACAACAACACTACTGAGGCAAAAATTATATGTGATTTGCTTTTAAAATCCATACCTATCTGTTCAACAGCAAAATAGCAAAGTCTTTTAGAGTTCGGAATAGAAATTGTTTATTCAATCAAGAGAACACAAAATAAACAAGTAGGGAAGGACAGGAGAAGAAATTCAATTAATTAATTAATAAGAAAAAAGTGATGCTTGGCATCGTGAAAAGCATGGTAGATGCAGTCCCATCCAGTAACTGTTACATATGTGTTTGTTGTGTTTTCTACTGAGGAATAAGAGCAATAAGGGCCAACGGAGCTTTGGGAACAGGCTTTTCTTCATGATGCAAAGTATTA
>NW_010304491.1:0-13697 GCF_000700745.2 Antrostomus carolinensis | reverse complement strand
AGTTCCTCCCCCATCCCATCTTGCCACTCTCTTTGCCTTTGTCAGCCTTTCTTTATGGCTCTGAACACATTTCCCAGCCTGTTTCTGTCAATCACCATTGTCAGAACTGCAGCTGCACGGAAGTGTCCATGGAAAGACTTTATCCTGAAAAACACCAGCTTAATGTATCTGAAATCTGCGGGAACATTATTGGTAAGGAAATGTTGCCCCATTGCCTGCCTGCCTGCTATTCCGCTTTCTAAGGCAGGTGGTTTTGTGGGACACCGCAGAGCTTGCTGCTTGGCTGCCTAGTACAGTGACAACTGACAGACACAGAAATCTTCTCCCCATTTGAAATGAAAGCCAGTGAAACTCAGAAGGAAGTGGTTTGGGTTGGTTTTGATATTTTTGGCACTGGGGGGCATGGCCTTTGACCTGCAAGTATCTACACTGCCCAGTTCCTTTTCTGGTTAAGCAGCCGATTGCAAAATGAAGTTGTAATGTGGCTGGGAATAAACTAAAGCAGAAAGGTGTGTTATAATGATCTGACATTGACCAATTGCTAATCGTATTTCTGGAGATATGCTTTCTCCAAACAACACACTTGGTTAGGTAAATTCTCCCTCTGACTACACACCTGTCATTCACCTTACTGGGATGCCCATTGTGAAACTGGAGTGTCCCAGAGAAACATTACGAGAAAGCAAGAAGGAAACAAGCTGGGGTGTGCCTGGTTCTAGAAGCACACTGTCTAGAGTGTTTAATTGCGATCAGAGAGACGTGACTCCACTGAAGAGTGACTGCATATGGCTTTAGTTTCAGGTAAAATAAAGCATAACCTTCCCAAAATTATTTCTGATTATAAACTCCCTCCAGCAATACTTTTCCTGCTGCTGCCACTGAGACAACTCCTCATTTGTATTTTATTTATTTATTAAAATGTAAATAACAAACAATGAACTGATAAATATCTCAAACCTAGCGTCTTTAACCTTGCTGCCAGAGAATGATGAAACAGACAGTCTAAACTGCTTCCCAGAGATCCCCCTTCACCTTTTAGTGACACATTATTGGGTCTGTGTGTAGATACAAAGGTTACCTCCCTCAGTGTTGTGTTATTAGAAAAAAGTAAGTGTCCCAGGCAATTCTGAGTCTTCTACCCCAGACAGTTACAGAGGAAACACCAAACCTTTCAAACAGTAATGATGAGAATGATCATGAGCCCAAAGGTCTGATTCTTGCTGACATACTGAAATAGATCAACTCAACTCAAAAATACCATACATGGTTTGAGAACACTGTGCTCCAGGCTAAAATTCAGCATGTAAAGATCTCTAAAGGAGAAAAACTATGTTATCTACCCTTTGAAAAACAACAAGGATTGACATTTTGTATTCTGAATGAATAGGAAACAAGTTAATCTAAATTTAATAAGTCTTGACTGAGGGGTTTTATTGTTGACTTTTTTTTTTTTAATTTAATATCCATAAAATTCATGAATGGATTTGGTTAAAAATAGACAACTGTATGAAAATATATTACAAGGTATAGCTGATTTCCAAGAAAATATCCCCACAAAAATTGCATTTATATTCATTTTCTAGAGACTGGATGAGGATCTCCAGTCAGTGCCAAGTCACAGGAGCAAAACCAGAGAACAATTCTCATTATATTTGGTTTCAGAGATTAAGTAGGATTTATGAACTGCCTAGACCTTGTGGCTGGACTCTCTGCAGAATTCCACTGTACAAAGGAAGTAGCAGAAAACCAGACAGAGAGTATAAAATATGCCTACAGGTAGATTGAAAGTTTAAAACACAGCATCAAGAGTAATTTAGTGGGAAAAAGATGATTTTATGGGGTTGGTATGAATTCAAATGCTGTTATGTCTATAATTGAGAGAAGGAAAAGTATCATAATATTGACAAATAAAGAAATGTCAGAACAGTGTCTTGCATAAAAGGATGATGGCAATCATTTTGACTTGACTCATCTGACACTGCGCTGTATTTACAGAGCTGTAGAAGACAATTACTGGACTGACAGATAAGGCCATAAGAAATTATTGTGACCACAGTGTAGTAAACCCTGCTTTGCATTTCTGCTCTCAGTCATGAAGCTTTTTGTACAAGAAAGAAGGTTCTTCTGAGGAAAAACATGTCAGTTATCTTTCCTAGTATCAGAGAGTGACAACACATCAACCACAGTGGCTTTTCCCCACTTCTGATTACTCTAATGAGGAATGAAAAAAGACAAAATCATTCTGAACACTCGCTTGGGAAAGAAGAGATATGATTTAACCTCACAAAACGACACCACACATGTAACTACTAACCAGAAGAGTGCTGATCACTGGCATTAGAATTCATGTTGCTCTTTTTCTAAATAGTCATTTACAGGCATTGTGCTAGCAGCTGAAGGGCAATCATTAACAGCTCCCTCAACATGATTCATAGTCTTTTAAATATGTTTCCCCTTCTTGCACTTTTTTTTTTTTTTTTTCTTTTTACGTCAGCCTGAATGTGAACGTGAATGTCAGAGTCAGCAGACTGAAAACTGTATGGCCACATAGGTCTTCATCCCCCACAGCCTGGATCAAAGCCCTTCATGCAGTGTCAGGGCCCTTCACCATTCTTACTGATTGCAAGCTATTACAGCCCAAAATAAAAGAATAATCTCTACTTTTACTAAAATATTCAAGTTATAGAATTTCAGGGTCTGTTTTTTTGGACCCTTTAGGAAGGTCAAGCCAGAAACACTTCAGACTGTGAGGTAATCGGAGAACATGCTACCATCACATTACAACATCATACTTTTTGATGCAGATAAAAACTTTTCAGAAGCCTTTCAGAAGCCAATATCACCAATAATGTTATTTATCTGGTCAAGGAGATTCCTGTTACTAAAGTTTTTGCATCTGATAGAATTTTCCTCTGACTCATTTATTGTTTGGAAACTTTCCTGTAAACCGATCCACTTTTGGGTCACAAAAGTTTAACAAGGTTCAGGTCTAATGGTGCAACTGCTAAGGTACAATTAGTATCTTATTCAAAGTTTATTGCTCTGAATGATTAATTACATAGTAACATCCAAAAGAATTACTTAATTAAGCAAAACAAATGAGTATGTAAAACGCAGTAATAAGACCAAGGTGGGCAGGAGTGTTGATCTGCTTGAAGGTAAGAAGGTTCTGCAAATGGATCTGGACAGGCTGGATTGAAGGGCCAAGGCCAATCGTATGAGGTTTAACAAGGTCAAGTGCTGAGTCCTGCGCTTGGGTCACAACAACCCTGTGCAACACTACAGGCTTGGGGCTAGAAAGCTGCACAGTGGAAAAGGACCTGGGGCTACTGGTCGACAGCCGGATGAACATGAGCCAGCAGTGTGCCCAGGTAGCCAAGAAGGCCAATGGCCTCCTGGCCTGTATCAGAAATATTGTGGCCAGCAGGACCAAGGAAGTGATCATGCCCCTGTACTCAGCACTGGTGAGGCTGTACCTCAAGTACTGTGTTCAGTTTTGGGTCCCTCACTACAAGAAGGACATTGAGGTGCTGGAGCATGTGCAAAGAAGGGCAACGAAGCTGGTGAAGGGCCTGGAGAACAAGTCTTATGAGGAGAGGCTGAGGGAACTGGAATAGTTTAGTCTGGAGAAGAAGAGGCTCAGGGGACACCTTATTGCTCTCCTGAAAGGAGATTGTTGTGAGGTGGGTGTTGGTCTCTTCTCCCAAATAACAAGTGATAGGACAAGCGGCAATGGCCTTAAGTTGTGCCAGGGGAGGTTTAGGTTGGATATTAAGGAAAAAAAAAAATCTTCACTGAAAGGGTTGTCAACTGTTGGAACAGGCTTCCCAGGGAAATGATGGAGTCACCATCCCTGGAAGTATTCAAAGGATGTGTAGATGTGGTGCTTAGGGACATGGTTTAGTAGATTAGTGGTGAAGTTGTCAATGGTAGGTTTACGGTTGGACTAGATGATTGTAATGGTCTTTTTGAACCAAACTATTCTATGATTCTAATTGCTAAATAGAAGGGTGTGGAGGAGTAGAAGTCTCTCTCCTGGTGATGGACCAGATGGTAAATCACCTTCTTGATATAAGACTTGCCATTTGAGGTATGTGGGCATAGGCTGAGCAAAACTTGGGAAGAGTAGCATAAAGAGCTGCACTGGCTCTTGACTGGCACAAGATACCTCTAGATTACAACATGTAGCTGGATAAAGTAAAATTGTTCAGTTTTATGGTTTTCCATCAATCTCATATTCATAGTATTGGACACAAATAATGAAGATCTACGGTACTAGTTGTGTGTATTTACAAAAATAGCAGTTATTACAGTTTTTGTACTGATTTGAGGACTTTACAATATGTCAGGCAATGTCAAGGAATCTTAAGTTTCCAAGTAAGTTAAGGTCTAAGGGTGAGGTATTTTTCCTCAAACCTTTACCTGCTCTCCCAACAAATCAGGAAAATGTGTAACAGCTTCAAATATTCAGATTAGATCTCTTATCTACACAGAAATCTAGGACCTCCTGGCACTTCTGATACAGTTCACATTTTAGTTCTCTAGGTGGCACACCTGTCAATTTGATTTCTCCAGTTATAGGACTGGAAGAGATCCTTAGAATCATCTGACCTTTCTGATACTTATCTAAATTGAAAACTCAAAATACTCTGAGATTCACAAGCTGTTCATCCTAATCAATTACTCCTCTGACAAGCTGTTCACTGCATGAAATAGCCTGTGACTCAGAAGGAGAGAGCCCACAGATGCACCACAATGCTCCTGAACAATTCTTCTTGTGCAGTTTGGCCACAGAGATCTCTTTTTCCATTGCCATATATAGGAACAGAAGCTGGTTGAAGTGAGTTTTTAGGACACGAAGTCAGAATGCCTGGTTTCCTTCCCTGGACTAAGGACCACATGACCTACAACAGATCACAGGCATCATTTGTCCCCTGGCTTTTTGGCTATGTTTAGATGTTGATCTTGAACAATACTGGAATATTTAAGTTCTCAAAGATGCTAGAGTTTTTGAGCTCTCGTCAAAATGAGTGAGAGTCCAGGACACTTGTAACTCAAAAATATATACCCTTTCTATCTCACCAAGACTACCCAAAAATAGTTACAGAAATTTCTTCCTTTTTTTTAAAAAAAAATTTTTTTACTTGTGCCTTTATGGGATCACAGCTTCATTTTTCTTCTCAGCAGTAAAGTCTTCCTTCCTCATCTCACAACACAGTGTGACTGAGCTCATATAGATGCCGGAATCAGTGCACAGATGGAAGACATTAGAGGCCATGCAAGACTTTATCATTGGTTTGTTTGCTTTCCCAAGAGCTAAGGGTCCATGCACAGCCCTGTTTCTTTTGGTACTACACAATCCCTGCTGTCTGGATCCAGTAAGAAGCTGATGAAAGCCTCTCTGCAAAGTGAGAAACCTGGTTTATGCTGACACTGGATTAATCTTAGATGAACCACTGAGTAGAGCACAGAAGAGAGTAAAGTTCTTACATCTGCAACTGTAGAGTAGGCCTGGTAGGACAGTCAAACCAGGGAAAGGAAAGGGATGTGCAACAGAAAGGCTGTACCTAGAGTTCCGTGACTCCCACAGAGCTTTGCCTCCCTTGCAGCCAAATACCAGGGTAGGTGACACTGCAGATGCTGCCCAGGTAAGGGAACTGGCTGGATAAGAGTATGTGTTGTGTGAGTGTACAGCAGTAAAACTAGCAACAGTAAAGCATTTTTAAAAATCTCAATTTTTAACTAAAAAAAAAAACAAACCCACAACCATATAGTGGATGATACCATCCAAACTTTACCAGTGGTGTAACTTTATACATAGTACATATGAAAAGGTGCCATTGCTACTTTGGCTGGCCTGACAGAATCCTTTCCCTGCTCCTGAACATGAATGCGACTACAGATTTTTGGGCTGAACGGCTGCTTAGAGACTGAATGACATCTGTTGCCAAGTCTCTTTTGCCACTATTTTTGATCTTGGAGACTCCTACAACTCAGTTTATTTACCTGTGAGCAATGTAATCATTCCAAGCCCACGATGGCAAATCCTTACAATCCTATCTGAAGCTTAGAGAAGGCCCTGATCCATAAGGTCAACACATAGATTTATAGGATTATGGAAATCTAGTCTGATCTGCTTTATAAATTGAGTTCCCATAAGAAAAAGATATTCTCTACTTAAAGAAAGAGTCTCCCTTGACTTCATGACTCTACAGGTCTGAATTTTCAGGGATCCTTCATGTATCATACCATCTATAAATGTGTGTCTGAAGACACAAGCACGTGAAATCACACAAAGAGCTCTGCTGTAATGCCATATAGTGCTGGGATGTGAAGGATGTGAGAAAACAGAATAGAACCAGAGAGAAAATAAAATAGAAATGAAAAGGTAATGCATCTGTGTTTTGATGGCACACTAATAGCTACCTTAAGGCAAGATCCCATTCTTTTGACAAGAGTTACAGTTCTGCAACCATGTAGCATTTTACCTCCTGATGGCATTCCTCTTCTTTTAGTGCTATAACAGGGTTGCCATCATAAACCACTTCCTGCTTGCGCGGGTCTCGCAACAAACCCCAGCCACTCAGTCAGTCTCCCCCACCCCCAGGGGAGAGGGGACAGAACTGGAGGAGTAAGGGTAAGGAGACTTATTGGTTGAGATAAAAACAATTTCATAATTGAAATAAAATAAAATTTAAAATAATAATGATATTAAAATAATAAAGATTATAATAATAATAAATATGCAAATGAATGATACACAGTGCAATTAGTGTATAGTATGTTATTTGGGGAGTTTTAGGCCGGGAGGTAATGGAGTTTATCGGGCATTTTTACTTTATGGAATTTTTATTTTATTTTATTTTTTTTTAATTCAAAAAAAACCCCAATTATAGACACCCTGCAAGCACCATGAGGCTGGTTCTATATACATTGCTCTCTCACTCCCAGACCTTCCTAAACCAAAGAGCAGGAAGAAATGGTGCATACTTTTTTCTTTTTCAGATGGTGTTATCTCTGAAAACAACCTTGACTGGTTTACCTTCTTGCACATCCAGATGTTTCTCTCTCATCCTCCTTTAAGAGATATATTAGCATTAAATAACAATTTTAAACTATTTCCTCTTTGAGGAGCTGACGTAATACTAGGTCGATCTTTCTGTCACTACAGAGACTTGTGAAAGTTTAGAGCTGTAGTTTTTCCAGGGATAGTATCAACTTGTATGTCCAGTCCCATCAACCCATCTCAATGAGCACAGGGAGGAACACTACCTTTCAGTCCCTGTTCTCTGATAACAGAGAGCCACCGCTGCCTAAATACTTTCAGGGTGGATTTCATTCTCATTTCCAGTTGGAGGTCTTAGCCACTGCTAGAGGCATACTAGCTTTGATGGGAGTACTTTTTGACCTGATCTAGAGTATTATGTGGTTATACTCTTTATTTATCTTTCCTGTTTTTATCCTAATAATACTATTCCAAAGAATTCCCTGAATAGAATTTAGTGCCATATATGCAGCCAGTTGTCCCATATTATTTAACTTAGTGATCTGTTTTGAAACATAAGGCCCAATTTTGAAGTACTAATCTGGATACAAATCTTTATTTGTGCCTAATTTTTTACTGAGTTTTTATTTTGATTTTGTGTAACTTCCTAATTGATACTAGTTATAATTACTTTAAAAAATCTGTGTTCCTCAATATTCCGATGAATTTGCAGAAAATGCACCATTCATACCAATTGTAAAAACCGCCTATTAGTGTTGTCACAGGGAAATAAAACCAGAGCCTCTCAGAGAAGAATCATGTCCAGAGCTTATGTACCAGTCTACCCAAAACACAGCTGCATTGTATAAACAGCAATCCATTCACACCCCTGGGAAAATCAGATCACAAATAAAACTGTCACAACAGACCAAAATCTACATCTGAATGACATACATCCCAGTGAAACAAACAATAACAATCATCATTACCATTATTATTAATAGGCATTGCCTGGCAAATTCTTTGCAAACCAAGTTGAATGTATCTCTATTAGCCCACTCCTTTTGTAAATGGTCCTGACGAAATCCCCTTGACAATGCTAATGTGCTTAAGACATTGACGGAAGATACTGACTTATGAGTCCCTGCATGCTGAACCAGCTGTCTGGAAAATGTATCTTGGGGACAGTAACAATCTGAAATGCACTGCAAGATCCTTTATCATGAATTGCCTGCCTGGTGGATCATTCTACATGTCATATAAGGACATAAAAGTGAAGTACGGGAATGGGCAAAGGAATGGCCAGTAGCTGAACCAAAGAGGGAACAGCAAATCCTTTAGTCTGACTGCAGGGATCAGTGGTGAGAAAATGGCAAGCTAGCTCATTGTGGCCCAAATGCTTTTCTGATCAAGGGTAATGGAGGTGAACGCTTTTACTTTGGTATAGTAGACCTTTACTTTGTGAGGATGTGGAAAGTTGTAAGCTTCAGTTGGGACCATGTAAGGTAAAAAAAAGGCAGACCTGTGTGTTAAATGTGAACCAAGTACAAACCAGGAATACAGAGAAGCAAAAGCAAATCACCATGTTTGGCATAAAACGTGGTTCATGGCCAGGGTTTGGCCTGGATCAGGAAGCAGAAGAAATCAAGGAAATTCCAGTTTGAAGGTTAAGATGGAAACAGAGTCAAAAAACGAGGAGCATGGGAATCCCTGTAAAAGTGAGGGAAAAATTTGAAGGGCTGGAGCAAGGCCAGTACATAATCTAAGGTGCACAAAGCCATGCAGATATTTGGAGATAAGGACCAGGAATAAAGTTGAGTAGGACACTAGGAACACCATGAACTGGCACAGGGCAGACATAAATATGAGAAAACTGAGTAAAGATGAAGCACTCAGGAGAGGGAATTGGGGTGAGAAAGTATCAAATAAGATCCATGTCACAGGCTGTATAGCCTCCCAGAAGACTGATTGCAGTCAAACCATTCCTGATGCTTGATTGCCAAGGCAGAGCTGTATGAAAATGAAGGCAATCAAATCCTGAGTTTTCAAACTATTGAACATGCTAATACCATGGTGACACTCCATCATGCAAATAAAAAAACCCAACATTTGGATAATCATCATTCAGCCCATCTGTAATTTGATGAGATTGTGGCTAGGAATGTCTCCACTTCAAAATATGTAGATGCTCTGTTCATGGAAGCATGCAAACCTCAGATTATTGTCCCAAAATCTTGAGACTACAAAATGCAAATGAGAATCCTACAAAATCAGAAGAAGCTTCCTCATTTTTAAAAATATTTCTTGTTTCTACCTAGGCTGTCAAAGTTGCAGATACTTTGTTTTCTTCTAATACTGCACCAGAATCCAAACATGCAACTAAAGAGACAGAGATGTCAAAAAATAAGCAAACAAAACAACAACAAAAAAATCACATCAAATAAACATGTCAAAAAATGCCTAAGTCTGGATTTAAATTCACTGGAAGTTGGCGAGTGCTTCAATCTGGGTCCCTAGGTTATATACAGCTCTACTTTTCAGAGGAATTGTTTGGCAATAATCTGACTCGAGGAACCATAATTGCAATGAATCTAGTGTACAATGTGCTTTGGATGCTTTGAACATTACTTTTTAACATTTAAAATACTACCATAAACATATTTCAAGGTAGAAGAGAGGATGCTCTATACACTGACTCCCAAACACTAACAATAACTTTGTAAAAAAGTCTAAAAGCACTCTGGTGTGGCATTAAATCTGAAATTCTACTTGTGGCCAGAGAAATACAGCCTTCTCTCTGCTATCTTTTCTGTCAGCACCTTGCAGCACAAGTATTTTTGTCATTCAACCATGTAAAACCTCAGAATCAAGGGAAGTAGAAATCTGATGGGTCAAATAGGCATCTGGATGTATACTTTGTAGCTGTGTCTTAATTTAAAGTAATGTTTAACTCGCTTTGCTTTTAAATCAAAAACTTCAGCAGCTTCTTGTAATGACTTCCTGAAGATTGGTCTTTATGTGTTCATCTTGGCTATCATGGTGAAAAGCACTGTAAAGAAAGTGCCTAGACATTCAGCTGTAAAAGAGGAATGATTTCAGTCATTGGTCATGACACACAACTTAACTCCTAAATGGTAATTTTAATTTTTTGATTCCACCTTTCTTGACAATAGAAAGAAAATCAAGTTCATTGGTGACTTTTCTCCTATAATCTGTTTCTTCAAAAGAAAGAAAGGGAAATAGGGTCTTCAACTAAGGACAGACTGGGGATTTTTTTTTTTCTTTCCCCAAAGTACCCTTTTCTTGTGAACCTTTTTATTGAGAAAAAGCACCAAATATTTTTGTAAAAAAACATGAATGGCAAATATCTTTCCTCTCCCATTTTTTTTCTTGTGTAAGTACCTCCATGGATTTTCAGGCAGTAAATCCTCCCTTATGAGCTGCATTCACCACCTGGCTCCTCTGCCCTTTGGCAAGGACACCAGAGGTGAGCTAAAACATGTCCGCAAGACAAAAGACTAGTAGTTGGAAGGTGAGTCTCACAGAAGGTGTTAGGAGCACAAAGCAGATTGTCAATGTGAACAACCTAAGCACCTCCAAAGAGACACAGAGGAAGAACTCCAAATTTAAATGTTTGGGTTCAGACAAAGATTTTTAGCTGAAATTTTGCATGTTTACTTTTTTAATTTAAAAGGATTTTAAACTTTCCAAGAAGAGAAAACTCAAACTTTTTTCTGACAAGATCTTATAATTACCTTTTGCTTGCTCAGGGAAAACTGAAACACAGGCAAATGTAATGCTGTGCCTATTGGCACATACTGATTTAACGTCAGGGTAGAAAGGGAGCTTGTGAGCCTGACTGCCAGTGAAATGTTGCAATTAAAGGCCCTAGTGCAGATATAGTCTGAATAACATAAAGTCATTTACGAGCATGTAACTATTTCTCCTGCTTTTTTGCTGAACTGGAATAAGATATACCAACTTAAGATACTTCTACATTGGTAATCACTGTATTCATGCTCCAGTTGTTTGCCAGTTTAATGATATCAGCACAGTTAAAACTTTCTAGTGTTAACAAGAACTAATCCACATATGTAAAGTAGCCTTGTTTTCAACAGAAACTGGAGAGGGTGAAGTAATTTTTTGGTAAAAAAAAACACAGTATTTTTTATGAATAGTTCACTCACTCATTCTCCTCTATTTCCCCCACCTGCCTCACTCCTAGGCCGTAAGTTCAAGTAATGTTGCACCAAATTTTTACTGACAACAGTGAAGTTAAATCAACATCACAAAATTCACCTAGAATTTAGGTGCAGTTTTAAGGGAAGTAAATTATTATAATTAATGCCTGCTGTTAAAATGTGCTTGAAATCCCATTGTTTGTTCTTTTGTTTCTTAACATGACTGCCACTCTAAAACTGAGATAGTTTGGCACAAATTTATACACACACGCAAAATTAATTTTGCGGGTAATATCATGACAATAGAAGTGCGCAGTGCCACAAGATGGTGGTCACCATCATCTACACAGGGAGAAGCAACGAATTGGATCACCTTCGAAGCAGAGACATTGTCCCTGTTAACAACACTCCTTTACCAAGATAGTCTCCCATGTACCAGGGGACTCATGGATCTTTTTTTATGATATCTGATACTTCAAAGCTTATTACTGCATTTGAGAATGGGGGGTTTACAGGACATTTTGAGGACCTATGAATACTATGCTTCCATTAAGAACAGGAGGACATGTCACAAGACAACCTGGACTTGTACAGCAGATGGGCCTGAACAGGCTGAAACCCTGTAGGTCAGCAAGACTCAAGAGGACTGCAATGTACAATAACTGCATTGGTTCATAACACATCTTTGTACATTGTCCTAATTTATTCTTATCCTGATGCAAACAGATCACAAACCTTCTAGTTAATCTTCACTCTGACTTAGACTAAAGACATTGTACAGCCTCCGGCCTGTAGAATGTCATGTTTGATAGAACCAACCAGGGTTGATTTGGGTGTGGGTTTTTTGTTTGGTTGGGGTTTTTTTTACCTTCTTCAATAAATTTGTTTAGCTGTCCAAAAGTCTAATGAGATGGAAATGCTTCCTTTTTGGTATAATAGGTGCCATAGCTTTTCCTTGCTTCATCTTTAACCCTATGTGTACCCATGGGCACAAAAAGAGAAAGTAAGCTGAATTATTTCGGAGTTATTGAAAGCAGCTCAAAGCAGAACAGACATATATAGTCTTCTGAGCAGTCTGGGGCTCAGCAACACAGGATCATTCCCTGCAATGTACATGTTCTCATGTTTACCAGGCTTTTTATAAGACAAAGTCTTTCTCTCATTTGTACCAGCGTGACATTGATCCATTAGGATCTGATGTCATGAAATACAGAGGAGACACAGATTTGCAGCAGAACTTCAGAACTGCTGGTGAAGTCTGAGTGCTGAATGACAGCCACTGTGTGAAGGTACAGCACTGTTGGTAGCATTATTTTTTAAAGGCAACAGTAATTAAAAATCCACAGTGTCTACTCTTGTGGAACCTAATAGTCCCATGGCACTACTGTATAACTATGGTGCCTTGGCCAAGACCTCCCTTACCAATAAAACAGCTTTTAGACATCCTCAGCTGTGTATGAACCACTGTGGAGTACATCAGAGCAGTTGCTTTTACCTGCACAGTCCCTGCAGGATTCTGCTTTCTCCTACCCTGCTTTAAAGCAAAAGCAGTCTCAGGGAAGCTGATAGAGATACATTGAAGAAACTCCTGGTGTAAGCTGCAAGGAGGTGAGCCCTCATCCCGTCTTCCCCTGGAATGGAACCTGCTGATTTGAAAAGGGCTTGGGGTAATCCTTTCTGCGAAAAGGATGTGGATAAAAAACTAATCTATTTATTTCTATAATTTAGCCCATTGAATTCTCTACTTTCAAATACCAAGGACATTTTTCATAGACCACATACTCTTTTATAGCAACTTAAACATGGTTAAAAAAAATCTAAGACTTCAGAAAGCCAAAACAGTTTAAGCTCAAAACCTCAGGTGCTGCATGAAGGATAAAATAGCTTTTGCGGTGCTTGTTAGCTCCTGTAGATGAAGAACTAGTGCTACCTGTTTCAAGCTTCTCCTTTTACCAGCTTTTGTCTCCCACAAGTAATATTTCTCAGTTAGACTTCCAATCCAGAATTCTACACAGTGCCATATTCACTTGGCATACTTACTGCAGTGCTTAGAAATATGATCGGGTTGGTTAAGAGAAGCACAAACCAATTGGTTGATTTACCTGGCTTAACTACCTTTGGACATTTGACAGGACAAGTGCAAACACACTGGACAATGAGCGGGGAAAACAAAGCATCTGTTTAAATCAAGGAAGAGCCTTAAAGCCGAATACTGCAGTAAAATCAAATAATTTATATTTCTAATGGCTCCCAGAGCCATTCTCTCCTTTTGGTGTGCTGTATTTACTAGCCTCTGTTATGTAGTTTAGGTTCAAAAACATTCCACAAAGGTTTATCTTGGCTGATAAATCTCCTTGAGAGAAGCCAAATATCTTTCACCAAGTAATTTAAAATATATTATCATGGTTATTCACTGCTAATGCAGGACTGTGAGCTTAGTTTAGGGTTATTTTCCTGCATTTTCTGCTGCAATCTACTTTTTGTTTAGCTTGGACACAGATATTTTCCTCCACATAATTTTCTTTAGGGAA
>NW_010304490.1:120899-133069 GCF_000700745.2 Antrostomus carolinensis | reverse complement strand
GGGGGGGACTGGCTGTGAGGAAAGAGGTCTCGGTGGAGGGGCCTTGTGGGCAGGGGGTGCGTGGAGGGGCGGGGAAGGGGTCTCAGTGGTCTCCTGAGTGTAGATCTTCTCTGAGACCCTCCTTCTCTTTTCCAGCAGAGCGAGGAACCTGTAGGGTGGTGCCACCAGGTGCTGAAAGGAGCCAGCAATGGCGCGGGTCAAGGTGCTCCGTGGAAAGGGTGAGCAGCTTTTTGTTACTAAATAAAACTGCCGCTAAATAAAACTGCCGTGCTTATTTGTTCCTAAATAAAATTGCCGTGCTTATTCGTTCCTCAGTTACGATTCCCGAGTAATGCTCACTTATATTGTAGGTTGACGCTGGGAAATACAAAGTCGTGGAATTAGCCGGCAAAGCTACTTAAGATTGTATTGAAAATGCTGGGAGAGAAAAAGCAATTAATGGTGAAAAGAGACCTTTACACAGACCCCACGTTTCCGGCCAGTGATACCTCCATATTTTTTGATTATTGTACCCCACTTGCCCAATTCAGAGGCGAGATATCTTGGTTGAGACCTAAGGTGAGTTTTAAGGTATAAAAGAATGTGGTTTTGGCAGAACTGGACTTTAAGGTAGAAAATGGTAGTTAGCATTGAATGACTGCTATCGGGTGTTTTTATTGTTTAGAAATACTGAAGTGTTAACACCAGTGTGTGTCAGTGTTAACTATATATGAGTTATAGCTTTTGAGTCTGGGTGCTTGTTTGTGGATTTGATTTCAATCTTGTTGTAGAACTTTTGAATTTCATGGCATTAATAGAAATAAAGATTTTTTTTATAATTTTTTTTTTTACATGTTGCATAACTACCTTGAAAACAAATAACTGGATTTTAGAGTTTTTCAGAAGGATATTGCTTTTTTGGCGGCTGTTGATTTCTCTGCTAACAATAAAGAAAGCTTTTTTTTAAGGTTATAACTTGTCATATGACTTGTATTGCTTTTAAACTCACAGCTGAGTACCAGAGCAAGCCATGTGAGAGCTGAAAAGTTTAGAATGCATTTCTACAGCACGTTCATTCAAAGCGAAGTGTTTACGATCCTGCCTTTGTGTGTGTGTGGGGAAAAAAGGCTATAAAACATAACAGAGGCAAAAAGCATGTTGCCTTTAGTGGTATTGCTTTTCTCCCCTGCATCTGGAGATGGCTGTAGAACTGGGGTAAAGCCCTTGGCTGTCAGGTAGAATTGGCAAACAAATGACTTAATGGATGCAGTTTCTGCTTTTGTACCTTACGCCTCGATTACTACTGAGCAGGTAATTTCCATCTCTTGCAGTCTCTACAGATGAGAGAAGAAACATTTTAAAAACTCACTTTCAGATACAATTTCAGTGTTCAAGACACTGCATTACCACTTTTGCTACCAAGTAATCTATTTTTATTTGCCCTAGAAAAGGTTTTTCTCTTATGCTAATGTGGAGACTTCTGTAGCTTGGGATGTGCAGTTCAAAGTGAACAGCATCAGTTTTGTCACAGTTGATCGTGAGCTGATGAATTTTGTTGTCGTTCACTTACTGGTGCGTCTGCTGAGGTTGCACCTGTTGGTGACATTTGTGTGCTAGAATTCATGTGGGAACTAGATTTACCTCCCATGTAGTACCTGTAAAATAGCCACAAGGCAGTCATTTGTTATTGCTTGCTTAGGCTGTGTCTGAAGAGGAAATGTTCTAGAGGTGAAAATTCCCTTATGTTGTGAGAGGTCTCTGGAGCCCTGGCGTTCCCTGAAGCACGGGCTTCCTTAGAATGTCACGCAGGATTTGGCTTTAACTGCCCTTCTTTTAATTTTAGGACATTTGTTCTACTCCTCGGTTATTTTCAAACAATCTGCAGGATATACAAGTGAAACAAGGAATTTTGGGAGACTGTTGGTTTCTGTGTGCCTGTGTAGCTTTGCAGAAGAGTAAATACCTACTGAATAAGGTACAGAGAAGTCTCTTGTTTCGTGTTTCAGAAGTTTTCTTCATCTAATTTACATTTGTATATTGTTCTTCAATCCCAAGCCTCCATATAAGTATCAGTTTTGTTATGCTTAATTTTACTGGTTTTATTGTGATTATTTTTTTTCTATGATTATTGCAAGTGGTTGATATTCAGCATATTTTAAACTGGTTTTGTTTACAAAAGAAATTGATTATTTGTCTTGACCTTGTCTTTTGCCTTCTAGGTAATCCCTCCAGGTCAGCCCAGCTGGACAGATGAGTCATATCGAGGCTGTTTCACTTGCAGGGTCTGGCAGTTTGGACACTGGGTGGAAGTGACCATCGATGATCGTTTGCCTTGCCTTGGGGGTAAACTCTGCTTTTCCCAGTGTCAGACAGAGGATTTGTTTTGGCTTCCACTATTGGAAAAAGCTTATGCAAAGTATGTGAACGCTGTTATTGAGGGAAGTAAAGGGAGGTACAACACTTGTGCACCTTCTACTTACTTATGTTATCTGACTGTTTTGGGCATAGATCTGTGTGTTGTTAACTGTAAAGCACAATGGCTTCCAGCTTTTCCATGCTGGGTTGGGCAGATGTCTGTCTTTAAACTGTTGATCTGTAAGGTGTGGTTCTGGTTGTATATGAGGTAAGATGCAAGATTCTTAGGGGGAGTATTATGATGAAAAGTAAGAGCTGCGATGAATTATCAGGATTCAAATGATGTTCATTAAGTCACTGTCCATTTGCAATCTAATTATTAAAGGGAAATATTTTACTAGTGCAACATTTGAGGGCAGCTGAGGGCTCAATGGAAAGCAGAAAGCATGCAGATATTTTTGTGGAAAGCAACAAGGTTGTGCAAATTTATTCTAGTTGAGGCTCAGGTTATTCTTTTTCTTAATTTGATAGTTTATTATTTCAAGAAGGAACAACTATATTGTTAATGTGTTTCAAAATGCAGCTGCTTTATGTTTCGTGACATATCCATCAAAATGCTGTCCAGGTAGACAGAACAATTTGGAGGCAAAAATGCACTGGTAAGATAGACATCAAATGTCTGAAAGAACTTGGATGAAAGATTGTGTGGTTGCCAGCAGAGGGCAGGAAAAGTCTTTAAGTATGAAGTAGTTTATTCAACTGTAGATACATTGAGCAGAAGTTGTGAAGCAGCAATGGCATGTTAAAGCTTCTCTGTAGATTTCAGAAGGAATGTTCTTTGTTTTCTGTGGAGTCTTACCATTCTATCTTGTCTTATCATTCTATTCTAGTCTTGATTTCTTTTGCTGTCTCTTGCATCCACTGCATCACGTAGGGTAGTCTCTTGATTTACTTAAATTGTTGAAGGAAGTGCTACTCTGGTTGTTTGTGCAGAGTGAACAAAGAGTAATTGAAGAAGAGGAAGAAATGTTATTTATTTATAGAGAATGCAGTTACTATGTCATGGAAGATGATGTAGTACACAGATAATAAGGTACAAATGACTAGTACTAGAGTGGTTTCTATATAGGATGGAATGAATTGTGATAAACTTCCCATCAAACAATGGAATGTTTGATGGTTTACATGTTTTTTAGATATTGTATTCTGTATAAATAAAATAGTACATGCTTTCTCTTGCCTACTTGGTTGGGGGTATGGTAGGGTGCAGTCATGATGATGTTACAGGGTGGGGTTGGAAGTACATAAAAGCCTATTTCTTTAGTTCTGCTGTTTCTACAAACTTCTTTTTTATTATTATCATTTCTAGAGTGCATGGATCTTATGAACAGTTGTGGGCAGGACAGGTAGCAGATGCTTTGGTTGATCTGACTGGAGGAATTGCTGAAAGATGGACCCTGAAAGACCCTGGAAGAAACATGGAGAAAGAGAAGACTGGCATGGTTTTGGAGAAAGCAGTGTTTAGGAGACTAATGAATCTGAAGGAACAGTGTGTGATAAGCTGCTCAGTCCTCAATTCCAGACAAGGTAATAGCAAAGTTGTAAATGTTTTAAAATAAACATCTTGATTTAACAGTGTTCAGAGCACAAGGCAGCCAGCAAATGCATAAGGCTGATTCTAGTACCATGCGAGTGTCATGGTGCAATTTTATATGACCTTGGATAAATGAAGATTTAAGGATGTTGTTGAGTTCAGGATGGAGGGTGCTTTTGGGAAGTGCTTTCTATATTAGATACTAATATGGTCAGTTCTCAAAAACACACCCCCACCACCACCCCTGGAAAAGCACCTTAAAAACCTCAACGAATTTCAGCACTGAGAATATGTAGATGTTTGAGATCAAGTAGGGAGTTAACGTGCTTTAAAATTTCCATTTATTTTATTCTTTTATAGTCACAACTAAATGAACTGTTGGGGTATCTTATGCTGATTTTGTACTGATTTTAAAACAATTTCTTTTTATCTCAAAATTGCCTTCTTTCAAAGGATGTTTTAATGTCATTCATTATAAATATGGAGCAGGGTTTTTTGTTTACTTTCAAATGCTTTTTTTTTTTCTATTCAGGTGCAAGTGAACTAGGAGAATTTCATGCCTTTATTGTGATAGACATGTTGAATCTGTCTGAAGTGTCAGGCAAGGAAATCTTCCTACTACGAATACGAAACCCTTGGGGGAGGCGATGCTGGAAAGGTCCCTGGTGTGAGGGGTGAGTAGGTCTGTTTTCATTTGGAAAATCATTTGTGACAGTTCTGAAGCACAAAGTATATCTGTGTATTGCATAGGCAAGTATTACTGATAGCCTATAGTGGAGGAGAGAGACTTCAGTTTGCATGCAGTCCTTCAGAGATGTCAGTAAATCACCCAGCTCACTGGTTCTAAGGCTAGTCATTTTGATCTATTAGTTCTGGTAATATAATTTTTTTTAATAACTTTTGTTTGTTTTGAAAGCATCCTATCTTTTAATGAGATAAACTCAAGATCTGGTTTATTTTCTGTCTCTGATTTTTGTGGTGGTGTTTTGTTCTTCTGCAACTGATCTAAGTGTCTTTGTTCCTTAAGATGTTTGACTTCTAAGGAGTCACTTGGCTTTACTTGGCTCTTCTCATTTGATCTTGTCTTAGTCACAAAAGATGAGCATGTGTATAAAAGAGACAAGAGTTTGTATTAAAAAATACAGCAGAAGGAAGGATGCCTATGGTTTTTTTTGCCTGTATGCTCTCATTTCTGTAGATTAATATGCCTAGGAGAAGCTGGAATTGAATAGACATAAAGAAGGGTAGATAAAAAGATGAGATTTGTTTTAAAGGAAAATATGTTTAGCAGTTCATACAGCAAAGTAACAAGAATGACAGGGCAGACCCTACTCACTTATTTTGAAAAGTGTTAGCATATTTAGGCTGTACAAAAGAACATGCAGTTCTTGACCCAGGGGGCAAGGAGCAAGCTTTCAGCATTAAAATATGGAAACAATATGTTCATGTTAATAAAAACTCTAGAGAAATAGGTTTTTTTCTGCTGAGTTCTAAAGATGGCTTAATCGCATTCATTGAGACTGAAGCTGATGTTTTTTGCTTTTGGTAGAGTTTTGGTTCTACACTTGGTCTCTTGAAGTTTCTTTGCTAAACAGTAAATTGCCACGTAGTTGCAAGATAGTATTTCACTGAGTGGCCTCAGAGCCCTGTTTTATTCAAGTGCAGAACTGTTCTTTGTTGTTAGGGAAACAAATAAAAAATGTTGAAAGTACCAGCTTTTAATGGGCCCTAAATAATGAGGTGTTTAAATTCTTGGCTTATCATGAGTTATCCAGCAGATTCATGGGGGTAACCAGCTGCTTCATACAGACAGTAGTTTTTGATGTTCACAGCATTAAAATTCTTTCAGAGCAGTCACTGTGCAGCTTGTTTTACTTTTTTGTTGCTATTTTCAATAACTGTTAAAATTTTCATTCTGCTCCCACACTTTGGACAGTAATGTCTGTTGTAAGCAAAGTAGCTACTTCACCTAGAAGTGTGCTGCTGTATCCAGTCTGGTGTTAGGTTGTTTCTAAGTTTTCTTTGAAATGTTTTAATTCATACTTTCTATTATCCCTCTCACTAACTAACAATGTGTATAGAAAAATAATCAATGCAAGTATTTGACAAAAAAAATAAAGAAACCTCTTCTTACTGTCCTGCTCCATAGGATATTTGATAGAACATTGTTATAGAACTTTATTGGTCAAAGAGCTAAATGTTGACTTTTGTCTTATGTGCAGTGGTCAAGGATGGAGCCAGCTTGATCCAGCAGTTGCCTCAGAACTACTCTCACAAATCCAAGAGGGAGAATTCTGGGTTGATGAAGAGGAATTTTTCAGGGAATTTGATGAGATTACTATGGGCTTTCCAGTCAATGAGGAAGGACAACTTCAGAGCCTCTATACAGGTGTGGTGTGAGGAAAGCATCTTTCTCATACAAATAACGTTATGTCAGTGGGAAAGATTGATTTGAATTGCAAACGGGTGCTACTAGACCATGATTTCTCTTTCTTAGTCTTTCCCTTTCCTTTAGATTCATAGGCCTTTCTGTCTCTGCTGGGAAGAATAGAGGGACAAGAGGAAATTGAAGATCTTTAGAGGAGTCTTTGATATTTCTCTGAGATCTAGTTGCTTGCTAGTTGTTTGAGAAATTAGTGTTCTCTCTCTAGAAGGCTGTTGTTCTGGACAGCCTTATGATTTATTTATTTTTTTTTTAATGGGAGATCAACTTGAGATTTCTAGAGACAATTTCTTCCTGTAAAAATCACGTCATCAATCTGCCATTGCCAAATAAATGCAGCTTTTTATACAAGTTTGAATATAGGTTACATCACCATACATGCATATTCATACATAGGTGGAGCATAGGCGGAGTCTTTTTGTTTGTTGCAACATTCATTCTCATGCCTCTCAAAATGTTGATCATGAATATCTGCTTGGAGAAAGTGTCAGGGCTACAACAGCGTGTTTCCTTGAGCTGGGGGATCTCTGACATGTATCTGTTGTATGAAATTAAGTAGCCTCTGGTGTCTGAAACCCGCACCGTGTTTTTCTTATTTTGTTAGAGAAAGTGCTGTATCACTCGCAGAATCTTTTTGGATCCTGGGTGAGAGGCCAGTCTGCAGGTGGCTGCCGTAACAACAGCAGCTTCCCTACCAACCCTAAGTTCTGGCTGAGAGTCTGTGAAAAGAGTGAGGTGTGCATTGCTCTGCTGCAGAAACATAGGAAATACAGTGCTGACTGGGCCGGAAGAATTAAAAATCTGACTCACTTAGTAGAGGAAAATCTGTCTTTGACTGAAGGCATACAGGGGAAGAATTATCAGGCTGTGGGATTGCATGTCTGGAAGGTAATATGGGAGTGATGTTTTTCTTTTTGCAAATAGAAGTTTTAAGGCAATACTGAAACTTCTGAGTAAAATAATTCATTTCCTAAGGAAGTGATATGGTTCAACTGTTCACACATTTTACATCTCTGATTTTTATTAGAATGGTCCCATTTATGTCACAATGCAGTTACTGTCTGTACAAACTATTAGTGGGCTAGTACTTTATCACTGAGTGCCAAGTAGCACAGCTTCTGAGACTGTTCTAAACTAGTGCATGACGTTTCAGGCTGATTATTTTATGACTATTTCTAAATTTATTCATCTTGGAATATTAACTTTTTCTACTCCTCTTTGATGTTCAGCTTATCTGCTGATACTCTCATCCTTATTTGTTTCCTTTTGTAAATGTATGCATGTTTTAAAATGTTTTAAACAATATTTGATCATTTTTAGTTTTATTATAAACTCATTTTTCCTAAAACACCACGCATGGTTATGCATCTGTTCCAGGTGGAGAAGAAACGATTTAACCTTCCAAAGACCCTCTCTGCTCCTCCAGTTGTAGGTACTGTCTGCCATTCCTATGATAGAGAAGTGCACGTGTGCTGTGACCTTTCGCCTGGCTTTTATCTTGTTGTTCCCAGCACTTTTCTGAAAGATGCAGTAGGGAATTTCCTGCTTCGTGTATTTTCAACAGGAAGAATCTCTCTCAGGTAGGTTCAAAACAAAACAGAAAATTTCTTGTAGTCATTGGCACAAACAAATACGTGAAGTAGAGCACTAAGTGTAAATTTGCAAAATATTTTCCAAGGGTTGTGCAGAGTACCAAGTAACAGCATTGTTTGGTCTTTGAATTAATGTCAGTAGTGTTCTATCTCCTTGTTCTTTGCATGAAGCTGCTACTACCTCTTGTTACAATATCAATCAGAAGTAGTCGGATGAGTAGAATCTTGACTCTAAACTGCAGCCTAGTATTTTGAGAAGGTGTGTATTTTGTAAAAGAACTGAATAGTTTTCTGCAGAACATGTTTCTCAGTATGTGGAAGTTCTTTCTTAACGTATGGAAAAATGAAGATGTACCATCAGAAGTTGAAAGCAGCTGTTATTATTGCAGTCAGTGACAGAAAAGGAGAACAGGATATTATCATGTATGCTGGAAAACATCCTAACAGATTGCCTGACATAGAACATTGTTATTAGTGAGCAATACAGTGTCAAATGCAAATGGAGTGTCAGCAGTGGACTTAGATGACAATAACACAGCTTATCTTTTCAGGGTAGGTGTGGAAAATAGCACTGATGTTTACCCTGTCTTCTATAGCTGAACAAATAATTGTTTTTTTGAATTAAAGCATTCAACAGTGATAATACAGCTGAACTTCTTACTTGTGAAGGCCTCAAGAAATTTACCAGCATTATGATAAAATTTTTGGAAGGATCACTGCATATTGTGTTCTAGCTGATATTTCACACAAAATAGTCTTCTGTGATGGACTTGGAACAATCTTTTATTTCTGCATAAAAATGATTGCTTATCCAACAGGAAATACCAGTGTCAGTCCAGTAGCTTCTCATGACTTAATGTTTTTAACTGTAGCTGACTATGTAGCTGTCTCGGCACTTAAAAGTCAATTATTTGTGAGCAATTCTGTGTTGGTGACCATAGCCTTGAAATACTGAAGAAGACATGATGATGAGTAGTTGTGTGGAGACAGCAAAGTTGTATCTTCTTCCAATAAACCTGAAAAAAAATCTGTGGTTGTCTAACAGCTTGTGCCAGGTAAGCTGTATGCAGAGGCAAAACATACTGTTGGCAACATGTTTAAAAGCTCTTCACATCTTTTTATATTCTGGGAGTACACTATCAGCTCATACCTCCTTGGAGAGTAACTGGCAAATCACACTACAAACAGAGCATGCATCAATAATTTACTCTGTGGAATTTGGTAGCCAGATGGCATTGAGTTTTAAACTGAACAAAGGTCTGCAAAACTATGAGGCTAGTTTTACTGTATGGGTGCAAGTTGTGTACTTCTTACCAGTGATATATTTGGTTTCTGGGCATATTTAATCTGCAGAACATGTTGCACTTTGAATGATGAAAAAAAAATTCTAGTATTGCTGTTAAGTGTAACACTTCCTCAAACTGAAACAGAGGTGCCAGCCTGGATGTGTGTCTAGAATGGACAATTGCAGAATATTGTAGCAGCTATTACGTGTTCTCAACTGCAAAACTGGGGATAAGAATAGGTGATCTGCTTCAAGTTACGCTGAAATATGGCTTCAAATGTTGCACAACTGATAATGATACTGGATTGTTCATATGACTGTGAAAAGCGGTGCTGGGCTAGGATCAAAATAGGGTTAACATTACAGTGATCAAGTCAGCAGGTAAAATGGTAGTTTCCTCTGATTAAAGACATAGTGAATACAAAACAGAATGCAGTGTGTGCTGTGGACTTAGTGAGGTGCTCATGTGTACTCCAGAAGTCAGCATCATTTGTATGACTTTCAAACAGGACAAATAGCACAAAGCTATTGAGGAAAAAAAAATGTAAGCTGCATTACTTTGTACATGTACAAAAAACCTTACCTGGTTTCAGTGCATGGTTTGTGTATGCTGTGGTGTTCTTGTAGAGTTCTGTGAATTATTTAAGGGCTTAGAGTTGTACCATTCTTTCTGTGCTAAAAATTTGAAGGAATTTTATTTATGTAAGTTTATGTAATACTAGTTCATTTTTTGTGAGCTGGTGTTCTAGATTTTGTGAAATCATACAGATTTTATACATTTAGTTCCTTTTCTCTTATGTTTGATAGTGAGCTAAAACCACCACCCACAGATGCTGCCCTCTGTGAAGAACTCCCAGCAGGTGAATGGGAGACAGTGCAGCTGCATGGATGCTGGAAAAATGGGCAAAGTGCTGGAGGCAGCAGGAACTTCCCCTCCTTCCATACCAATCCCTGCTTTCCAATCTCCATTCCTGCAGGACCAGGAAAAAGTAGTGTGAAAGTTACCCTCCGTCAGCACTGCCAAGATAGCAAGTGTCGTCCTATAGGTTTCCATATTTTCCAGGTAAGACTCCTGGTCAGTTTGATTCTCATCTGCCAAGTGTGAAGGTGAGCCTGTCAGCTAGTTCTGCGCTCCTTGCACTTGGCAAGGGACATGCTCCTTCTGGGAGAAACACAGGCTGATCCTGTGAAAGATGTGGAATTACTACTCACTGGGTAGCATAGTGACCAGATAACTGGTTCCACTGAATCTTTCCAACATTCTAAATTAGTTTTAGAAATTATGAGCTCTTGAGGATTTGCAAAGAATTCTCAGTGTCTTATTGGTTGAGGACCAGACTTTTTGGTAACTGATAATGAAAACTTCCTTTCTTCATCTCTAATAATTATTTACTTATCCATTGGCAAGTGGTGTTCTATCTACAGACAAGATTACAGCTCAAAAGGACTAATATATTGAACAGATGATCTGAAACAAAACAAGGTATGATTTGGTATGGACAAATGCAGATTCTACATGTACGTGCCAGAGATCAGCTGCATAAATGGAGGATGAGAAGCTTCTGGTTAGGTGACTGTTTTGCAGGGAAAGCTAACTTTATTTTCAGAAAATGTGCTTCAAAAAAAGTCTTGCTTAAATGGAGAATCTGGAGTTGAGCGGTAGGAGTGATCACATAGCTTCAAATATACAACATGTGAAGTAAGATTGAAGGAATGGCGTTTTTCATGCCTGTAGGAGACTGAGAAGTCTAATATTAATTTTTAGTACAGGAAAGGCCACTAGAAAGAGAAGGATGTAGTCTGGTCACCATATCCATAAGGTGAAAAACAAATGCATTAGGCTGCAGTGCGAAAGAATGAGGTTAGGCAACAGAAAAAGCTTTTGAGCTGTGTGGGTATTGGGTTGTCTAAACTGTCTACAAACACAGTAGCAATGATTTATCTGTACTTGATACTGCATCTGGGTTTTCTGGAAGCCTTCCCATCCCTCTCATGTAGCTCTGTACAGGAGAGTGAGTATTTGGAGTGGAGTAGATAATGGAACATACCATACTGTGGTGTACCAGGTATTTAACGTTGTGAGGCCTGAAATATGTGAAAAGATAAGCAACTTTTAATTCTTTTTTGCAGGTTCCTAACAGCAGCTGGAAACCACATACTTCCTCTTTTCTACACTTGGAGCCGCTGGTTAGCTGTGTACCTCATTGCTATTCACAGGAAGTAAGCCAACTCTGCAGACTTCCTGCAGGAAGTTATGTGATTATACCTTCTACGTACTTGCCCAATACAGAAGGCAGTTTTACAGTGGTCATAGCAACCAAAATAGACAGGTAAAAATACTGTTGCCTTCTGTTTGCATTTCTAATATTTTTAGAGCATGCATTACAGGATGTTTAGAAACAGTAACTGTAGTGACAGGTTCTTGCTTTTGATAGAAAATAATCTTTTTTTTAAAGTCTTGTTATTGCTGTTGTGTTTGCAAGCACTGCTTACTGATTTGACTATGTTGGAAGAATGAGTGAAAAAAAAGTATTTGTAATCTTCTTCCATCAGTTACTGAATAACAGATGTCTAGTGCTGGAGAAGATGGCATTACAGCAACTGGCAGCTATGTCCAGATACTAGGATTTATGCTGAAATTTCACTAAACTTTTTTTAATAAATAGAGCTGTTTTTTGAGAAGCTGCAGTCTATGGTAAGCTTTTTGCAGGTAGTTCTCCTGATGAGAATAATAGCAGGTCTGAATCAGATTCATAGATTCTGTAAGATTGCATTAAGA
This sequence comes from Antrostomus carolinensis, assembly GCF_000700745.2. Lineage (NCBI taxonomy): Eukaryota > Metazoa > Chordata > Aves > Caprimulgiformes > Caprimulgidae > Antrostomus > Antrostomus carolinensis. The sequence continues at coordinate 121,042 of NW_010304490.1, read as the reverse complement.
GTCCATGAAATTGCATCAAGGCTCCATAAGGATGTGGAACAAAGCCTAGCCTAACAATCTTCTCCTTTTGAAGTGGGATAAATGATTGATGTTTGCAAGATCTCTCCAATGCTTTGTGCAGAAATAAGTATGGTTTTGTTTTC
>NW_010304490.1:110232-120888 GCF_000700745.2 Antrostomus carolinensis | reverse complement strand
CAGCAGGAAGCGCATTCACAGCCAGGAGACACTTGGACAAGTATTGCAAGAAGTAAGTGATACATTTCTAATTTCAGTTGTTCGGAAGGTGGTGCAGAGACATCATCGAGGCTTCTGTTTTAACTGATACTGAGAGTCATGTACTAGTGGACTGGACTTTGAATGTTCTCATTTACTTGCTGCAAACTGATAATCAGTAAAGCAGTTAATCTTTTTTTTTGTTTTTGTTTTTCAGCCAAAAAAGTAGCATTTGTTAGCAGCTAACAAAATCTGTCTTTCACACCACTCAGATATACGGAAGCTTCTGTGTGACTCTTCCATAAAGTCATTATTTACTCCCTGAAGTCATTCCCATTATTTACCTCTGCGGTAAAGTCTGTGAGAAATTGGAATATTAGTGATGAGTAGGTGGCTGTACTTAACTTTTACATTTACTTTCAAGAGTGTCAACACTCTTCATACATTTGGATGTATTTTGCTGTATTCATTCTTGGTGTCACCATAGATCTGCTAGCTTTAATTATATATAGTATCTTTCCTCCAATCAATCCATCTGATTGACTTTTATATTAATTTAGAATGCTACATATTGCAATTTGAAAATTGTAATGATATTATAGTGTTGTAAAGACTTAAGAAAATACAGCAAATGAGAAGAGAAGCAAAAAGGCAATCCAAAGATTAGCTTCCACCACTCTGGAGTTTAGTTTTTTATTTGTTTCCTCACAGCCAGCCCATATATCATTGCACCATTATAAACCTTCTTGGTCTGTGAGCCGTTCTAATCAGGTTAATGCCACCTATTTAATATTATGGTATTGTGTTTTGCTTCATTGGATGTGCATGTAATTTTGAAGGACTGGACGTGAATGTTGAGTACCTAGTACTTACAATATTACTGGGTGGAGAGGAGAATTTTGAATGTATTATTTTAACAGTTGTTTAAAGATACATGATTTGGTTGGTGGATCAAAGCATGCCATTGATACTGCTCTGCTTATTAGGTGAGAACATGAACATCTAGATACTTGGCTCTTTCCTGATGAGGTTTTAATTAAAAACAAAACAAAAAACTCAGGAAAAACTTTTCACCTAAGATGAAAACTAGCTTAATAATTTTCTTAATCTAGGTCATGTTGACCAATGATAACATTTTGTCCTTAAAACCACACAAACAGTATGGATGTTGTGTGACTCAGAGAAATGGGCAAAGACCTCTATGTACTTTCCTCATGGTGTTTGTTATTTTAAAATTTAGGAGTTGAAGTATGTAATGAAGTCTTTATTGCTCATGGTTTGGAAACAAAATGCTGCAAGTCCATTACAGAAGGAATGTATTCAAAGATATGTTTCTTATATTATTCCATGAAAACAGTTGGACAGGGGCAAAGAGTGCTCCCTGACATCAAGGGAACAAACAGTTTAGATTCTTCAGGACTTGAAGAATTTGGAAATGGCAGTTACAGTTTTCTTATCAGTGACAGAAATTAATGTCTGAATCTAATTTCCAACAGCATAGGCTTTTCTAAAGACTGGACTTCAAATCATTCGGTGCTTTCAGGCGTTTAGCCTCTGAAGGATCGAGGCAGTCTGCCTTACTGAGAAGTGAGACTAGTGATTTTTGAGGGGTGCATCACAGCAGAGGTGGATGTCAGTGTATTTTTGTAAAAGTTTGTCTGTTTCCTAATTACTGAAGTGATGGGATTTAAGAGTTTTAGGTTTTTTAAGATGTTTCACAGGAAAAGCTTGTATTTTGTTCTTAATTTGTTAATCTCTTTTCTCTGATTTACTTTAATTCCTTATGAATTTCTTCTCTTTACTGACAAAAAAGTTAACTCATGAAATAGCTTTTATATTTTTCTGCATTGTTAATTTTCTTACAGATTTCGTTTACAACTGTGATGAAAAGGTAATCTAGAATTCTCATACTGTCATTTTGAGAAACATTGGAAAGCCAAGGAATGCCTCACCTCTTGCTGAAAACTGAAAAAAAATTCAGTTTTAGATGGAGGAACAAGAAGATACTCTTAGCCCAGCTGTTTTTCACTGGTACCAACTGTCAGGCCTACAATGACTTCTTTGTAAGGAGGTATTTTTCCTCCTTAATCATGTACACTCTGGATATTTGTTCTTCCCATGTTTTTTAGAACCAGCATTGTGCAGCAAATCATAACGTACCTCAGTTCTTCAAAAATACAGGTGAAAAATATGTGCATGTTTTAACTCAAACTGCAGTTTTGGAAGAAAACTAGAAAATATATGTGCATAATGAAATAATATTTTTTTTTGGGGGGGAAAAAAAATCAAGCTTACAGAATAACTTCAGGAGACCAAAGGGGTAAACATAAAGGAAAGAAACTGGAGTCTTTTTTCAGGTAGGACATACCTCAAGAACCATCAAGATACACTGGAGAAGAGAAAGTCCAAGCTTGTATCCTACACTGCCAGTCATGCTGCTGAGCACTTTATCGTGGACCCTTTATTGAGCCACGCAAATGGTGGGTTGTAAAGAAAGATTTTTTTTTTTTTGTGAGTTTTTCTTTAATGAACACCACAAAGGAAAAAGATGAGACTTGAAAACTTTTGTTTATGAATATCATGTCAGACTGCTTTTGTAAGTCTGTAAGAATGTGTTTTATGTAAGATCTGCCCTCACTGTAAGAAATATGAAGTTTAAGAGATTTTTCTTAATTTATGTTTGAAAGTATTTCTTATTCAAGGAGGATTTTTTAGATGTTATATTTTCCTCAATAAAAATGGAGTAACGTTGAAAGTTTTAAAATGTCTTTTATTAAAAAGGTGAAAACTTTCAATGATGTCAAGTCTGCATTTGTTCTGCAGTAGCAAACTTCACAGTGTGTTAGAGGCCTGGGATTTTCACAAAACAGAAGGGGATAATTGGAAATATTTGAGAGTAGCATCAAGTCTTCCATTAGTTTTATGTCTAAGAAATATGTGATCTTCTACTTCTGCTTTTAACTACATTCTACCATAATTTATACTTATTCCTGTTGAACTTTGAAAATTGAAAGCATCTGGGATGCTTGCAGCTGAATTGAAGTGGTCAGAATTTCCACATCTGTTGTGAAATAATAAAACAACAAAAGAAAACACTGTGAGTAATGAATCTCTACTGTGCCTGCTATAACACATATTGCCATCTGTCTATTTTCTTGAATGACTATTGTTTCTCTTCAAATAGGAAATTATTGGATGATATAATAGTGTTTCTAAACAGAAGAAGAAAAGGTTCATGAAAGCACCTGGATCTGAGAGTTGTGATAACATAGGAATCAGATACTGAGGAAGTAAAGAAAAAAAGTGTAAAGGTTTATAAATGGACTATGATTGTAAGAGGCCCTGTTCTGCAATCATTTATGTGTGTGAAGTTTATACTACAATATATAATGCTGTATGAAAGGAGGAGTCAACACTAAGTGTTGTATACTGTTACCTTCTGCAAAAGAATGTAAGAAAAGACCTGTAAACACAGGAGTAACAGCATACTGAAGAATTTTTTTTTTAATTGTTTATTTAGGCATCATTGCTGCACCAGAACAGTTGTGCCATTTTAAGAGCGTGATACCTGACTGAGCACATATGCAGGAAACTACTTGATATAGATCACTTCTCTAAAATCCTACATCTAATTCGTTGCTACCATGAGTGTGAAAATACATTTTTTTTGGCAGTGTATTATTGTGTACTTGTCTATGCCCAAGATGTGATTATATGAGCTTTGGCAAATACACTCTAATTTCAAAAAATCCAGCTGTATGAGGTCAGACCTCCTAAATAAAAACATTCTATATTAATTTACTATGCAGAGCTACCTACATTTGAATACAATTGAGATAGTGACGTGTATTTTTTAAATATGTGCAGTTATTGACTGGTGGAAGTTGCTCTGCATTGTAGTGTATCACAGACTAGCGTGGGACAGCACAGAGTTCATATGGATGTGGCTGCAGTATGGCACCCAGAATGTACTCCGAATTGATTTCCTTTACTCCCTCAGGGAGCTGGAATGTGAATGCCCGAAGGAGGTTGGTGAAGAAGATGAACAGTTCAACTCGTGCCATCCGTTCCCCAAGACATACACGGTGCCCTGCAGAAGAAAGGGAAAAAGAGTTAGTTGTGTAAAGTTACATTCTGAAAAAGAACTTCAAACAAAATTCTACTCAACTCCATAAATCCTATTAATGTAAGATAATTATTTCCTTCTGTAAGGACAGAAGATGAGAAGATGCCTTTAGAGGTCTGGGGAAACGTTTGATTGAGAAACCGCACATCTTTAATTATGACAATCATTTGGTTTGGGTTTTTGGGTTTGGTTTTGTCAGGGTTTGGGGGTTTTTTTTGTTTTGGTTTGATTTGTTTTTTTTTCTCCCCTGGAGCATGTATGAAATTCTCCCTTTCCATTTTTGCTTCTTGTTCTGTGAGAACCATGAACTGCTTCTCAGTTAAGCCAGATTTTAAAAGGCTTCATATACTTCAGAGTTTTATCCTTGGCTGGTGAGGAGGGAGGACTGGAGCACTGCAGGATGTAATTCTGAAGTGAAGTAGAAGGATGTAATCAAGCTTTCTTAGCAGAAATTAAGGCAGCTATATTGGGTACTCGTAGCCTGCTATCTTTAACACTCTCCAGGAGCAGATACGTAAGCTAAGGGATTGAATCATAGACACATGCAATGATGTATTAACTCAGTGACCCATTTTGGTATATTGTTTTCACAGTGTATTTCAGGATATCTATATATTCCAGACTAAAAAAAAGTGTGTGTGTGTATATATACATATACACACACCTTTATATATATATCTATATATATATATATTGTTTATTATATTATATATATATAAAATATATATATATATTCAGGATATCTAAACACTCAGATTATAGAAACAAAAAAACAACCAAAGCAAGTTAAAAAAGAAAACTTCCTCTGTGTGGGTTGAAACAGTGGCCTGAATGAATCGTCTTGTTTCATGTAAACTAGTGGACATCTGGTGAGTAAAGCAGATAAGGTAAGTACTCGTTTTGCAAATACAGTTTTAGGATTTACAGGTAATTTGGACAAATGGTTTGAAAAATCTGGATTTACTATGTTTAATCTGCTTTGTATGTTACTTTGTATAGTATGCTACTTGCTTTTTATCTACAACAAATGTAGTATAATCTGTTAGAGAAACTGGGAGTCTAGAGACTATTCTGTTTTATACTGCTTTTCACCTTTTTTTTTTCCTCTCCCATATCTTTGAATCACTGCTGTTTGCATTATAAAGTAGGTAACCTGTACATCATAATATGCTTTGGAAAAGTTAGAATTATTTTTGCTGGCCTAATAATATTGTACTGAAAAGACTGGATTTTGCTAGTTTTCTGGAGATACAAGAGAACCTGGTGCCAGACTGTTACTGTAGGATTTGTGAGACTGAGGTTTGCTTCCTGCTCTATCACAGATTATTCTATATTTTGACAAGTCATATGACTTTTGACTCTGGGTTTCCTGTTTGTAAGGTGAGAATATATTGATTTTCTGATTTGAGGGTGTTACCAGGATTTAATACATTAGAGACTAAGCAGCTCAGATACCCTTATAATAGGAACTGTACATATACCAGGGAGATAGCATTATGTTTCTTAACTGTACTCATCTTCTGAGTGTGTAATATAAAATGCAAGACAATATTTGTGGCTCCTACAGTAGAACACCTGAATTAAATCTTTGCGTCAAATGAATTTTTATAAAAGTATGTTTTTAAAATTTTAAAATTTAGAAATAGTGTTTTTAGTCTCACAGCAAGACACAGTGAACAGGAGTATTCAAACGTGAGGGCATTACCTGCTGAGAAAGGTACGAATGCCTCTTTTTTCACAAAGTTGCCATCCAAATCAAGGAAATGATGTGGGTTGAACTTCCAGGGGGTCGCCCAGTGCTCGGGGTCATACACAACGGAGTGCAGATTTGGCAGTAAGAGTGTGCCCTGCAAGAAGCAGCAGAGATTGTATTTTCTGTGTATGACTTTCCTTCTCTCTAATAGATAACGTGCCATGTTGTGCCTGCAGCCCAGTGTTTGGATTTAACTTAGTCTTTTTATGTGCACATCCAGGCATAACAAACCCTTTATGTCTTCTGTTTGTAATAACATGTTTGCCTTTGTCCAAGTTGTCTTCTGTCAGGACTACTGAAGTGTCTTCATGTCCAAGCTGGAGTGGAGCTTGGATTGTTTTACAAACTTGCCAGACTAATCATAATACCTTCCTTTTTGTTTTTTTTCTACTCTTCACTGGATCTCCCAATTCCATCACCTCAATTTTATACTTAATGTAGTTGGGACATTTATATGATGCCTATGTGACTGTCAGATCTCGCTGTACTGAGCTGCCATCATCTTAAGTGTGTGGGTTTTTTGCATGTGTTTGTTTTGTCAGGGATGACTATAGGTTGCTCCAGGCTGCTCGCTTATGTGTGAAAGTTGGCTGGCTTGATGTTCATTAAACCTCGTTTCTTCATCATTCCTTAAAAAACATGTTCTGCTTTGATGCCCAGACATCATCTGTATTTGACTAGTAGGAAGAAAGACTTCAGTTTTCCTTATGTTTGCTACTTGTACTGTTAGCCTTTTCCCAAGATTTCTTTTGCATCAGCTAATGTAGATGTAGCCCTGGTTCAGAGCACTGAGCTGTGTTTCATGTCTGTGACTTGCTACTACATGCTCTCTATGTAAAATTATGGATTGTAGAAGCTAATGTCATATAAATACTGAATATTAATAGCTCAAAGCCCAAAAAAGCATGGAGGTATATTCTGTACCTTTTTAATGTGAAAACCCAGCAAAGTTGTATTCCTCACACATTGCCGAGGGACCCCAACAGAAGTGACATTGCTGTACCGCAAAGCCTCATGAATCACAGCGTTTGTATAGGGCAGTTTTTTACGGTCTTCATAGCTGATGAGATGGGAGGGTTCCAGAACAGCCTCTATCTCTCTTTGAACCTTTGCTGCAGAGAAATGAAAATATTTTAACTTTTTTTCCCAGCAGATTTCTGTATGAACCTGGTCCAGGACGGGATAAACTAAATTATGTTGCTATTAAATGCTTTGGCATGTGGTTTGACTGCTGTGTTGGTTTCAGTTGATCAAGAAAGTGCATATCCCCAAAGCACAAGATCATCTCTCATTTAAGACACATCCCACTTGGTGATGAGGATAATAAAGTTCTATGTTTCAATAAAAGGATGAAAATTTGAAATAGCAGGTGTAGTTTGTTATGTTTATAAATGCACATCAGACCAAGTATCTTTTAAAGTTTTTCCACTTTGAAGTGAAAAGAGACTTGGCTGCATATGAAATGTCTTTAGCTTGTTATTCTGTCTTTGCCATCCCCTTCTAGTGAGATAAATTGGTGATGTGGTAGGGAAAGCACCTGTGTGTTTCATTTATTAAACTTTAATCTAGATCTCAACTGTTGAGGTACCACCATTCATATTCATTTTTGAGGGTTATTTTGGTGTATTGCAAGTGATTGAGCTAACACTTACACTTCAGTGATGTTCATTATGATGTAATGTTTAATGCAATTCTCTCTGATAGTGCTTTTGCTCACCTTGTATATCTGGGTATTGTACCATATAGAGCAGTGCCCAGAGAAGAGTGGTACTTGTTGTTTCTGTCCCTCCCAGCAAAAGATCAACCACAGTCTGAACCATATTGTCTTTATTAAATGTAGAAGTAGGGTCATCTTTGGTCTGTGGGGTATATTCACAAGAAGACTATGAAGTGGATAATTTCAGACATGTCATCAGTCAAGTAGAAGTTGTCATTGTTTGATGAAAACAGTGAGCAGCCCACCAAAACAAAAATTTAAAAATTAAACTAATAAAGTATGCAAAATTCCATAGCACTTATGTGAACAGCAAGTATTTGTAGTAGGCATTGAGGCCAAGGAGGGGATAGTGTGATAAACAGATACTCACTTTTGTTATTTGAGCTAGGTAGAAGCCAATGAGATCCTGTGGATCACCTGCGTTCTGTCTTTCATGAGTCTGGACCTCCTTCTTAACTAAATTGTGCATAAAGTCACTGTGTGCAAACACTTTCTGATGAGGTCCCGGGAGACAGTGCATAAGCCATGGGAAAGCGTCATACATCTGTGATTTTAAACAAAAAGGAAGAAACGTGAGCTCTGTTGAGTTGAGAACCCAGTTCTGATTTCCCGCTAACTCTGTGAAGTCACTGCAGTGCATGGGCTCCTAATTAGGGTGAGAGGCAATAGTCACAAATCGGGGAGAGATTAAATACTGGGAACAGGTTTTGCAGAGAGTCTATAAACGCAGAGAAATCTCCATTCTTGGAGACTTCAAGACTTGACCAGAGAAGTCTCTAAACAACCTCATCTAATTAAGTGTGCTTTGAGCACAGAGTTGAATTAGTTGACATGCAGAGAGGTCCTTGCCAATGTAAATTATTCTACATTTCTAAGAGAGGTTACGAAGCCTTTATATTGCCCTGGAAGTGAACTGGCATTGGGGAGAACTTGTTTGGTATTTGTTAATGCGCTATTGGTAATATGCAGCAGTCTAAATTGTTCTGATCACATTGTCAATATTCAATAGCCACACTTTCTATCCTTGATAGGTTGAAGACTGAAAAGGGATAGAAGCTGGCTTGTCCTCTCAGTCTTAGAAGGCTTTCCTTCAGGAGAAACTTGCATGTGTATTTGTTGAGGGGGAGGGAAAAATTAATTTCTTTGTACTGTATGTATTTAGTGAATGGACTTCAGTCTCTAGGACTACTGGTGGAGCCTTTATTTATGGGCTGTGATTAGGAATCTATTGGCCAGTGTGGACTTCTCCATCCCCACCAGCTGAGCAAAATATCAACATTGTGTAATAGTGGATATCTGGTCACAGGAGAGCAGGAGAATGATTATATCTTACTTTTTGATGCACATCTAATAATGCAACTGGGGCTTCTGAAAATGGGTGAATTGGAGTAATTGAGATCTGAATGTGGCTTACAAGCAGATTTTCCAACTTTTATTCTGATTTTATTTTAAGGCATCTCTGTGTGAAATTGTTGGAGAACTTGATGGTGTTATAGAATGCCAGTGTGCCAAAATCTGCCCAACATAACCAATAGCTAGGCTGTTAAGAAATTAAAAATATTATTGATGTGATGAAATTATCACCTGTATCTTATAGGAACTTCAGAGTAACTCAGATATTGGTAGTAATATGAATTACGTGAGAAGCAAAACTATCTTCTCAAAGAATAGGACTTTGAAGGCTTAGTTCTTATTAACTGCGCTTGTATATTCTCATGACTAAATGAAAATGAAATTTTAAAAGTCGCTTTCATTTTAAGATTAAGAGTCGTAGGTATACAGTACTCTGCAAGTGATTGCTCATTTGAAATACGTTATATATTTTGGAAAACTGTGAAAACGTGATGATCAAGAATTTAAATTTTACAACACACCATTTACTGACATAAAGAAGGAATATAAGGTAGTAATAACATACACAAGGTATGTATTAATTTATTACTGCACAATGGCTCACTGAACAATGGTATGGAAATGTTTGGGAGTAATTGTCACTGACTAAATTTGTTTCTTTTAACTGGTAAAGTGCAAATGCACTTTAAAGAATAAGAACAAAAAAAATTAGATTCTTACCCTGCCCCAGATAGTAGCTTGAAAGTAGATCACTGAATGAACAGCTTTGATAAGCGTGCTGAATGATTCATCCTCACTGGAGAAGCGATGACCAAAAACAACAGCACAAATTATATTTGCAATAGCATGGACAATGTAAGTGTGAGGGTCAAAAGGTTTGCCTGTGGATATAGGACGTACCATGAATATTTCTGAGTAAACTACAGTGAGAAAAATTAGGAATTTTTTTTTTAATGGTAAAAATAATAGTAGATCGGACTAGATAAATTTCATACAAGTAAACTGTAGTTTAACACAAACTAACTGTATGGATTGTAAATGCAGGGACTCTTTATTTTCAATGTGCTTTTTACTCTTGTAAAATACAGTGATTATTGGTTTTGAGAAGACAAGCATTACGTCTTTTTTCCCCTTTTTGACTTGTGGTCCGGGTTATGTGAAAATACAAGCAATTAATTAGAACATATTCCTTTAAATCTGAAGGCAGATATTTAAGTTTGGCAATTAAAAACCAAAGCAATCTTTCCCAAAACCAGAAAAAAAGCCCAAACCCAACATTTTAAAGTTTTAATTTCTTAGTCATGTTGAAATGAGTGGTCTCCTTTTGGTTTTCAACTACAACTTAACAATTCAACTATGTATTTTTTTCCCCACAGACTGAAAAGGCAAACCTCACGTAATGAGATGGACAACAGCTCCCATTAAAAAGAGTAAAATCCCCCAAAAAATTAAATTAAGTACACAATGGCGAGGACAACTTTGAATTATACTACTATGGAAAATGGTGGATTATGCATCTCTGACTTCAGTCCAATGCTTGTAGTCCTTCTTGGAAAGGCTAAATACAATTATTGAGCTTAAAATTGAGGAAGGATTGCATGGCAGGTAAAGGTTTGGGCTGTACAGGCACTCAGAGTCCATGGTTTGTTAATCTCTTACATTTTAAAGATTGTGAATATGTTGCTCTCG
>NW_010304490.1:92042-110212 GCF_000700745.2 Antrostomus carolinensis | reverse complement strand
CGATGGGCTGTGTTGCTGTGCCTAGTGCAAGGAAAGTTGGAGGGAGACCTCGGGCAACTTCTCTGTGTTTCCGCATCAGTATGGAACACCACGTGGGTGAGGATTTTGGCTGTTCAGAATATTTCTATTTAATTGCTTTATTTTGGCATCTTGCTAAAATTCTCTTGGTTTCTATTTCATCCAAACCTTAAAAAGAAGTTTTGTTGGAGAACTGAATGATACATTCCTTGTGTTGGGGCTCTTTCTCTGCCAAATACTAAAGGCCTGCTGTCCTAGAATGACTCACAGCAGGTCACAAATTGTGTACTTTATGGAGAAGAACATAGGGTTTTTCTATATTCCTTGAATGTAGGAATTGTTACCAGCTGTCCTCAAGACTGTGTTGATAATAAACATTTTTTACTATCCTTATTTCAGAAAACAATTTTATATTGTCCACTGTGCAGACAAAACATCTTTCGTGAAGAATGCAATTAAGAAGCCAGTAAAAGTCCCACTAACATGAAAAATATCTATATTACGTGTAAAAATGTATTGTGAAATTTTTACTCCCCTAATCTACTATATTTCAGAAAAAAACCTCAGTGTTATTCTTCTAGTGAATTTACCTTTTGTCTTTGCAAAGGTGTCCACAAGGTGACAGGCCTCTGTTTGAATTTGTTGCTCCAAGTTGTTCTTACCAAGTGCCAGGCTTCTTATAACTCTCATGCCAAAGCATCTCTGTTGCTTCCAGGTGTGCCCGCTTGTCAGAAAAACACCTGAAGAACACAGAAAAAAATATTTTATTGCTGGGAAGGGAAATCCTTTCACTGCAGGAGGCAAAATTCAATTTAGATCAGGTTATATTTCACAACAAAGAAGATACTGTGATTTCAGATACTGAATTTTGGTCTCTAACTTAGGTTTTTATGACTCCCAACTTCATAGCTGCTTACAAATGTGACCCTGGAAACTGAGTGGTTGTGGGTTTTGGTAAGGACAGAACAGCTTTGTCTGTAGATGTCTTCTACAAGAACAGTCTTTTGTTTTAGGAGTAACAACTGAAGGGCAATTCGTCTAGGCAAATATTCCTTTGAATTTATTGGGAAGAAAAAGTCAGTAGTATGCTTTATAAGAGGAGAAATTTTTGGTTTTTCTTTTTCTTAATATGCTGGCTCTGCATGAAACCTTTCTGGTAGGTAAGCCCCATTATGTCCTTGCATAGCAGTAACTCATGTATGTGTGTATACATAGGAAAGAGTCTTTCTCCTTTACATCTTGTTTATATTTCAGTATTGTGTACCATCTTGTACCTTTCTCGCCCATCATATCCCTGTAGAATGGGGTGAGAGGTCTTCCGGAAATTTCCTCCGAATGGGTGACAATTCCCTCTTTTACTGCTTTGTATCCATTTAGTACAACCATAGGTGTCTGTCCCATCCACAACGTGTAGATATTTCCATAGATGTTGGTTAACTGAAGAGTTAATAACAGTAAATTAATAAATATAAACCAGGGAATGCACACATTTAAATACTCATTTTAAGAGTTTTTTGTAGTTGTAACTAAACCCATTTGCCAACATCAAATTGAATTACAAGTTTCAGAAAAAGCATTCTGTTATAATGTGCACTGGGAACAGATAATCGTACTTCATGGAATATTTACAAAGGACATCTCTTTGAAGACCACTCTGAAAATTTCACAGAAAGAGAAACAGCTCTGTGAGCTCAGAATCAAAGAACAAATGAAGAGAGGCAAAATCTCAGCTTTTCTGTTTGTTATTAATGAACCAGATTTATCGTATTTTCTTTCCTCTAACTTCTGAAGAAAGCAATGAAATATTTCTGCATTTTTTCCCATAACTTCCATTGGTGTTGCCTATTTTTCTCCATTGTCTTTCCTCAGATGCTTGTATGTTTCCTTAAAATAGTTTGAAGCAAGTTCTTTACTTTTAAAAATAATTTTAATTGGTTTATAAAGGAATTATGCTGTGAACATAACAATCAAATTTTCCTGCTTTGTTTTAGTAATAATCTTTCACTGCAGACAATAAATCTTTTTGCTGTACAAATAAGAAAAAAAAGGTCAGTTTAGAGTATATGTTTGGTCTTCTAATAGAGATCAGACCACTCGTGGTCTAGAGATATTTTGGTGACATTGGTGTCAGGCAAAGGAAGTTCTATTAGAGGTGGTTTAAAGGGCTGGATATCAATCAACACAAATAGAAAATGAAACTGTTAATGGAATATCACACTATTGATAGTGCTTGTGATAATGTTATGCATGGATGCTGCTGTATCTAAAAGAGAAAGAAAATAACGAGTGAAGCAATTATGTTTATTACTCAGAAATATTTTTAATAATGCAGGGTCCTTGAATTCTTTGAAAGTGGATTATAATCACGCTTAAGGTTTAAAAAAAATATTTCCAAGTTTAGACTGTTCCTATACAATGTACAATTTAAGTTAAAAGAGATTCAGACTGATTTTCAACTATATGACCTTTAAAGGTCCCTTCCAACCCAAACCATTCTATGATTCTATAGAGATAAATAAATACCTTAGTGAGAGTTTCTCGGCGAAGTTTGAAGTCCAGCTGCCACAAATTTCCAATGATGGGGAGGGGAACTGGTCCTGGAGGAAGCTGGGTACGCATCCATTGCAGCTTCAGGGACTGCAAAATCAGGAGACATACTACTAGAGCTATAAAAAATTCAGCAATCCCCAACATCTTACCAAAATTTTAACTTCTCACTGTGATTTTTTTTTTTTTTGTTGTTGCATATGACTTCCCCTGAAAGTTTGGAGTTGTGTAGATGAGTTTGCTTCTACTAAAGTCAAACTCTTTCTGAAGAATATATGTCTGCTTTGGCCATCTCTCTCTCTGTCTGACAATCTGCAGTTTTCCCAAACTGAAGTCCTTAGAAAAATGAAATACGTGGTCCTTTGCAGTTAGCCAAGCCACACCTACTCTCTTTTATGATCTGTAATTGTTATCTGTCTCTTTTTTCACTTAGAATTTTGTTTCCTGGGTCTAAATGCTCATTATTGAAGGATATCGAGTGTCTTGCATAATAATCCTGTAGTTAAACATTAAAATACCGAGGATGTGTTACTTACTACCTTTCTGAAGTACTAAAATTAGTATGTGGTTTGTTTCCTAGAAGAAGAAACATCTACTCAATTACCTGTCTGTTAGGATATGGTCTCAGAGATGAAAACTAATTTAATTCATGCAACATAAAGCTAAATTAATGTCTTAAAAAAAAAAAAAGGTGTAATTTAAGTATTAGTATCTGTTTTTCCTTTTTATCATATTCTGGATTAGGTTATGATATTACGCTCAACACAATTGAAAGATTATTGTTCTGTCCAGTGGATTGTATGGTATTTTCAAATTATTATTTTTTTAATTATTATTATAAGCATTTAAAATTTTCAGTGCAAATTTTGGAGGTGAAAAAATGCACAGGTTCTAGTTTATCTGTGAAAAAGAACAAATAAACTGAAGAAAGAGGCAAAACTTTAAATCTTTATTGATTTGTGGACCCATAAGCTTTCCAGGAGAGGTTTGTACCAATGTATAGCGAATTTGAGTCATTTTAGCGTGTATGGTGCTTCAGATTTTGGTCCTAAATGACATCATCTAGCTGAACATAAGCCTTAGCTACAGCAGTTTACATCCCTTACACTGTGACTGTAAAACAGCTTGCTTTGTCTCTTGATTATTTGGTGCCCTGTGGATCTCAGTATGAAGTCTTACTTTGTATAGTTTGTGCTTTTGTTTTAATTAGCTAATGTATTACATTGGATTTTTCAACACTTCGATCAAGAACTCAGCTAATGTTATGATGTCTCTTCAAGTAGGTGTAGGAGATTAAGGGAATCCAGGCAGTTGTACAAGTTGTCTGTTTTAAAATTGTATCGTAATTTCTCTGAGCAGGCTTGCTGAATTTTCCAGTCTGCAGTTTTCAACTCAAAACTTTTCATCCAAAACAAGGTTATTGATTGGACTCCCTGTACATTATGATAACAAAATATAAAGGTTTAATGCTCTCCATGGGCTTCTTAAGAACTCCTCTGAATTCTGTTAAACTTCAAGCAACTGTCTGAGAGTTACAGGTACGGACACTCAGTTAGTTTTCTAATTAGTTTGATTTTTTTTTTGTGAGTTGATAAAAGAAAATGTGTTAAATTTGATCTTGCATCCTTCAATCTTGAAAAACATGTAGATGGGCATGTCTTTTTTTAGTTGATTTTAATAATTTCAGATTCAAACATGAAATATAGGACAATTTCAGGGGGCCATAGAGGAACAGTGACATTGCAATATTTGCTTTCTTTACTTCTCTAAGCAGCCACCACTTCACTTCTCTCTTCAGTATCATGCAGCTTCTCTGCTTCATGGGGCTTCACGTGCAGATGCTTTCCAGGAAGTGTGGAAGCAGAGAAGCCATCAGAAGGCAAGGAGCGTGTCTGTATGCCTTTTTTATCTGTTTGCTTAGTTTTTTGGGCAGTGAGTGGAAACAGAAAAGCTTAAGGAGCATAATTTTGAGCAGCATGGTTCTGTGAATCTTACACTTGAAGAGTTAAATAGACAAAAAACTGAGAAGCAATTTGAAATGAAAATACATATTATGGTTTTATCAGCCAATTCTGACTTTTCCAGGATAACTCTAACGTTTGCCAAAAATTGCAGTGTTACTGAGTTATCATAGAATCATAGAATGGTTGGGGTTGGAAGGGACCTTAAAGATCATCCAGTTCCAACCCCCCTGCCATCAGCAGGGACACCTTCCACTAGACCAGGTTGCTCAAAGCCTCATCCAGCCTGGCCTTGAACACTTCCAGGGAGGGGGCATCCACAACTTCCTTGGGCAACCTGTTCCAGTGTCTGACCACCCTCACAGTGAAGAACTTCTTCCTAATATCTAATCTAAACCTACCCTCTCCCAATAGTTATGCTATTGAGCAGTCATTTATTAACCCAATTTTTCAAGTTTTGATGCTATTTGAGACTTTAAAAGAAATTACCTTATGAAATTATCTGACTAACTTGACTTGCTGCTTGTGTGCATCAAAACTTCATTTCTTCATATATTTTTTTCCCCTTTTTTTCATACAGCCAGTCCTGTCTGGTTAAAAGGAAGCAAGCACTATTCTATTTCTTATTGTTTGTGCACAGAATAATTTGCCAAATTTTCAAGTTCTGCAACAGTGAAAGACCACTGAAAGCTGTTGATGCACACGTGCCATCAGTGAGGGTATGATTTATACACTTCAAAATTACCTGAATTAAGATGAGTTGAGCCTTGAAATTACCTATTAATAATAGTGGTTATGATGAAACTTAAAAAAGAAAAGAACAAAAGAGCCTAGTGTGAAATATTTGAATTCTAGTGAGCTGCTATACTGACAGGTTTAAAATTTAAAAATACTCTCTTTGTCCTTCAAGTCCCCTTTTTTTTTTTTTTTTTTTTAAAGTTGATTTTATTAAACCTTTTTCTCTTTGTAAATCTGAATGGTCAAGCTTGGTGAGCATGTCATTGATTATTAATTTATGCTCTGTAACCCTGTTGTTTTCTACCTTAATGTTTTGTGGAACCCCTAAGTGACTGTGCCTTAGGGCAATCAGAAACTGAAAGAATGATTATAAAAACATACACTAGGCTGCTTCTGTATGGTGATTGTTTGGTGCCCACAAAGCTTTGCTTTGAGGTTCCCTTCTTGAAGGAGTTACTGGCAGTTTCTAAAGGCCCTCTGGGCATTGTGGCATGGTGTGGTGTCTGCCCAGCCTGCGTGGTGGTGGTGAAGTCTTCATTTGCTGTGACATTTCCTGCCCTTGCAGCCCCTTGTAGTAAGTGTTGCCATCTCGCTTCAGCCATGGGGGAGCTCAGTGGCAGGTCTAATTCTACACCTTTTCTTTATAGGTCTGGTGTTGTAATCCAATAGGATTAAATTATTCAGTCATAAATCTGTGTTCTCATTACCATGATTAGTTAATTTGACATAAAGCCTTCTCAAACACGTGGGGTATCACAGTGTTGCAGTGTATCCTGTGTGAGTGGTCTTGCTTTCGCAGTGGCCCTGTTCTTCTGCCTGTTTTCTGCTCTCCTAAACCTTTCTGCAGGGTAAATCTGGGCCCTGCTGACTAAGGCTGAGCCAAACAAGAGGCTTAGTCTGATCCTGGCCTTTTGGACACTGTGGGCATTGTGTTTTCCTACTGCTAGGTGAGAGTGGTGGGCATGCTGAAGTATGGTGAGGCACAGTTATTTCAGAAAAGCTCAGGCTGAAGTTTACAAGGAAGGGAAAAGCAAGGAAGCTGTTTTAGAAGAATCACAGAATCACAGAATGGTCGGGGTTGGAAAGGACCTCAGGAGATCATCTAGTCCAACTCACCTGCCAAAGCAGGTACCCTACACCACGTTGCTCAGGAAAGTGTCCAGGCGGGTTTTGAACATCTCCAGAGATGGAGACTCCACAAGAATGCAATATTCCTTATTTTAATATTTTCAGGATATGTAAGCAGAATCTCTTTGCATAAGCCTTGCTCGCTCTCCTCTGACACAAACACTATTGCAAGAGCTCACCAGTCAAGTAATAGACAATAAGTTTGATTGTTTTGAACTGATGAGGAAATCTGCTTTTGTAACGCAGGTTTAAGGCCACAGGAGTAGGAAGAAATGCAGCAACCGCAGAGGACAGATAAAGAACAGCATCTTCAGAAAGGTGTGAAGCAAACAAACGATGAGCATGCCATGCTGAGGGTTCCTGATATGCCTCTGCCTAGCGTGTGTGTCATCTGCTGTACCATAAATACCAGGGCAGAGACAGGCTCAGTGTGTATTAGAAAACACCAACTGGTTCCATGCTGCGCTTGTATTGCTTGGCATGGTAGCATGTGCTTGCTGCCTGGCCTGATGTCAAGCTAAATGGAGCAGACAATTGCTAAGCAGGTTTGTTTTGTTTTGTTTTTCTAGTGAAGACATTAACTTGGATTTCTCAGCTGTTCCTTCATCCCCTGCACCCCCCAGTCTTTCAGGAGCTTCATGACAAGAGCTGTTAATTGGTCGGTGGCATCAGAATTTCTATGTGGGAAGAGAATTACACAGACACAGTATGTCCACGCAAGCACAGAGAGAGGTAGAGTTTTGCTTAGAGTACAGAACTAGAGTGGACATGTCACTGGGAAGTGTGAGCAAAGAAAGTTCCTATTTTGTGTTTCTGTTCAGTTTAGGAAAAGTGAACTTGGCTTACATGTGTTATAAATAAACAAGATAGGTTTTTGCCTCCTCCTGTCATCTGTGTTGTTGGAAGCTGAAGATTGATGACCTGTTTATGTTGCATAGTCAAAGTACTGGAATGGGACTTGTGAACTTCAAATTCTGTTCCTAGATCTGTTCATAGCTTGTCTGTGATTCTCAGGAACTTGCTTTTTCTCTCTGGGCCTAATCAACCCTGATGTTTACTTTTCAAAAGAGCTTTAAGATTGGCTAGTGAAAACCGAGATATAGGTGGCAGCTATGGCTGTTTCTATTCTGTTCTTTCCCTGTCTCCTGTGTTTGCTTCCCACTCCTATGACCTGAAATCTTTGTTAGAAAAGCAGGTTTTCTGAGGTGACTAAACATCACTGTCATCTCTGCTGGTGAGCTCTTGCAATGGTATTTGTCAGATAAGAATAAGCAAGGCTTGCGTGGAGAGGTGCTGCTCACGTATAATGAAGATATTGGAACAAGGAAAACTGGTTTTCCCCAAAAGAACTTGCTTGCAAAAAGCTTCTCTGTAAACACCTGTCTATACCTGCTTGATCTCACCATCATTTTATGTGTATTTTGGTCCTTAACTCACAATTTGTGCATATTAACTGAGTACATGTAAATACTGTCGCTTCTACATTATAATGAATTGTAACATCCATTATTTTAACTCTTCCTGCTGGTGATAAGGTACCTAGTCATCCCAAAGTAAAACCAGATGCTATATGAAATCTTAGAAAGATTTACCAAGGTTTTCTCAACACAGATCTGTAATAAGTTTATTCATTTTCAGGTATATTTCTGAGAATGTAGCAGGCGGAGACTTTGTGCATCGCTGACAGGCAGTGAGAGCCAGGTCAGTAAAAGCTAAAGTCCTAGCTACTGGGGAGGAAAGTGACTGTTGTAAACTTTCCTCATATTTTGTTTTTCCCTTGCTTTTTGTTTTGTTTGTCAGCATTCTTTTTAACAGTTTTTCAGAGCAGTATCTAGTAGCCTAGATGTTGTACTTGGAGTACAGTCAGAAGTCATGGACAGAACAGAAAATTTGAGATAAGACTTGCTGAAATAGATGGTGGAGTTCTGTTCCTTCCTGAAAAGGCAACAATAACCCTGAGTTCCACAATGCTAGCTAGAAATGTTCAGCTGCTTGTGCATTTGAGACTGGAAAGAAGGTAACAAAGCTCATCCCATTCACATTCTTTTTCAGGAGGAAGCAACCTAGGCTGAAATATTGAAGAATTTCTGATTGCACAGGATTGGAAAAGATATAATCCATTTTCAACAGTGTGGCAGTCCCCCACAGCAAAACAGCACCTGATACAGGTCTGCGTTGTCAGAAGACATTCAGAGAAGCTCGTAATTGTATGTATTCCTTTTGATACAGGGAATTCATCTAGACATAACTGAAAGTAAAAACCCAGTATGGTGTGTGTGCTTAATGTTGATTTTCTCCCACCTTTCTCTTTTTCTGTTTTTGCATGTAACATAGGATAGGCAATAGCTGCAGAAATTCTGAAAAAGGTGCAAGCCTGGAGAAAAATGTAAATTATTTGAATATTGTTCCTTCCTCTGATGTGAAAAGAAAATGAAAAAGTTAAATATTGAAAATCTGAAATTGTTTGAAACAACTATCTTGCAAGTATCCTATTTAAAAACTCATTAAAATGAAACAAATTCAAAATCTTAGTGGTTTTTTTCCCTCTTTTTATGACCACTTGCATTGCAACCTACCCTCACTGGATCACCTTTGTGCAGATATCATTTACCATACACAGAGAGACTCTGCCAGCAGAATACACACAATTTAAAACTATAAAGCAATTATCTGTTGGCTAATATAGTAGCTAGCTGTAGTTAACTTGTTATGGGGCTAAGCTTACCACCTCTCTTGAGATACTTTGAGTTGCTGCCCACCAGTCAGCTATCAAATGGGGGAATATCAGCCCCTGGCATGCCTTGGATCTACCTGATTCTCAGTGTTGCTGAGTTGTTATCTTCCAGTTTTCTGCTTTTTAGGTTTTACTCTTTTCTTGTCAGTTCTTTTTCTCATCAATCTTTGAGCTGCTAGCTATTGCAGTCTCAAAAATTACATTTATATCTGTTTTTATGTACTTTGCAGGGCTTTAGTTTATGTTCTTTCTTGCACCTAATTTTCTCAGCAATTTGAGGCTTGAAGCTTACTGGTAAGATGAATGTATCAAATTAAGCTTTGCAATCGGGGATCCTGTAATATTGAATACTTTCATCAATAACTTGTTTGATAGATGGAAGAGTGTGCTTATACATTTACAGCTGACGTGAAAACAAGCACTATCAACTGAAAGAAATGACCTGAAAACCTCATCTGCTGTTCAGTAAGGTTAGGGATAATGTAATTTTATACTGTGGATTATTTCTAATTATATGGTGAAGAAAGAGAGGCTAAGCAGAAGCCATGCAGATAAAGATCTAGATTTTATAGCAGATCACAGACTTAAACATGAGTCAATACATGTGACTCATCAAAAATGCAAGCAGTTGTAACCTGGATGGGTTAAGTGCTGTTATATCCTCCAGCCAAGCTTCTGTCAATAAATGTTTTCATTTAGTGGCTAGTTCATTCCCATTTGAAAAGGATGTAGAACTTTAAAAATCTGGTTTGACTTCTCCTTGGCTTCTCTGAATGTGTAGCAAATAAAGGGATGGTGACACTTACCTATTATAAAAAGAAAGTTGAACTTGGAAAAACACCCTTAAAGAGACTCAAAACTGCAGAGTACTAATGAAAGTGCCTTGTGATTTTTATGGATTTATTTGGATGAGCAACCTGTACTGAAGCACGCATTTCAAAGGGGGTGCCTTTGTATCTTCTAACTGCTAAGGAGAGATTCATCCCCTTCCTTTCACAGGGGAAAGAGATTATTACCTGACGACTTTAGTAGCAGGCAGATAGAGAGCATGAGAAAACCTTCAAAATGTTTAAACTTGGAGAATCTGTGCTTGGCTGTTACTGTTGAGGCAGTTACTGTGTTGCATGTGTAAATTTGGTCTTTGTGGGGAGTGTTGACCAGCTCAGCTTTGTGTATGAATAACCACCTTCAGATGTTATTTGAAGAGGAGGCTTCTGCCCTATATTTGTTTGCTATTATAGCCATGGGTCAGGCTTCTGCAGGTATAGAACTCTGCAGATACTTAATTAAGATTAGGTTTTGCTACAAAGACAATGGCAACTTAAAAAAATGCAGAGAATATGTAGTGAAAAGAACTCTGGAAGTGGAAGAAAACATGACATTGAAACAACTGGATATGGTAAGCTGAGTGGAAACTGCAGCACAATATTAGGTGTGCAATTTACACATGGAATATTTCAGTATCTGTGCTGCCTGTCTTCCATCGTACTAGTGAGTATTCAATTTGTTTCCAGACCCAAACAGCTCTAAACATGGAACTCCTCTTCCCTGTGCTTGCAATTAGTTCTTAAGAAATTTGGCTAGCCTACGTGGCTCCACATCACAAATTTATCTCCTGGATTAGCTGAAGGAATACTGTTTGTTCTTTATTTGCAGACACGATTCTTATTGTCATAGCATGTTGGGAGAGAAAAGCTTGTTGAATAAGCTCCAGCGAATAAATTTTTCTAGTAGTCTGGAAGGGTAAAAGGAGGTCAAAAGGGAAGATGATGAGATATCTTTTAATTCTCGATATGACAAGAACTCTTTCAGAACTGTATGCTTCGGAGCAGAATAAAGGAGCTTCAGATGGTACAGGTTCTTGCTGTAGGTGGAGTTATGGGCACAAGGTAAACTTCTCCCTATTGGGTTGTTGAACCCACACCTGTGTTATGTAGATATATCTCTGGCAATGCTATCCTTCCTCTCCCACTACCAGGGTTTTTCCACATGTAATGATGAGAATAAGTAAGAGCACTTGTTCTCCTGTAATTGTTACAGACCCCCTGAGACAGCACACTGCAACCTCCCCTCAGGGTTTCCAGTGTTTTCCCAAACATCTGAAACTTGCTCTTTCTTATACTTCCCTGTCCCTGAGCAGCCACTGTTAGGAAATGCTGCTCTAAACATATGCAGGTGAGGTGGAGTGTGCTGTGCTAATGGGCAGCAAGCTGTGTTAAAAGCATCTCCTGGGATCTAACAACGTCCAGGCTAAAAGTCTCTTTCTTGACTTGCCTGTCCTTTAGGCTGTGGTCTCTAGTAATTACATGATGTAGAGGTACAATAGAAAAATCTACTCTGCGTTCAGAAGAGGGCCCTGAGCTGGGGAAATAAAATGCCAGGGACTTCTGGGGCTAAACCAGAGAGAGGTTCTTTGACCTATTAGCATATGCTAGGATGTGGGAATAAGCTGATGTGCAGAAACCAGCTTCATGTGCCACCTTTGTTTGCCATTATAGGCAGGTAAAGAGTTTGCCATGTGAAACATCTGTGCTAGTTAGAGGGAACTAGAGGAAATTTAGGGATTAATTTGCATCTCTGAATTATTACAGCCTGACAATGAACTTTGTAAAGTCCTGTAATTTTCTTAGCTCCCTTATTGTACTGGAGTTTAGTCGTAGACCGGTCATGGTAGGGGGCTGGAGGAAAAAAGAAAAAGGTGCTTGGGGCACACTGATCCATGGTCCAGCCACACTGGGTTTGAAGTAGTCCTTCTCAGTCCACTTCCCTGAGTATCCTCTGCAGTGCAGGGAGCTGTGAGAGGCACTTAGTTGGCTTCTTCCAGGTGCACTGTGCTTGCAGGACAGCCATGGGGGAGCTGTGGTGTGAAGGCCCAAGGAGCTCAGAAAAGCATGGATCAGGGCAGAGCCAGACCTTTGGTGGGTAAAAGAAGATTTTTATTCCACTAGAATCTTCAGAATCTTTCCAAAGTTCAGTGGTGTCTTCTGAAATGTGATTAACTTGGTGTTTCTTTCCATATGAGATGTTATGCTTTTTGTCAATAGTGCTTGCTACGTTTGATTCTTTACTGTGCCATTTGCAGTTCATCTATGAAAATGTGAAAACTATGGTTACACCAGTTCCTTGCTCTTGGTTCCCAAATCTACATTTGTAAGCACTCATATGCAAGACTACTGAGTGTTTCCTTTTGCCTCTGCCCCGAGAATGCTACCTGGTGAGTGCTCCTGTCCTTGTCTG
The DNA here is from genome assembly GCF_000700745.2 of Antrostomus carolinensis. Lineage (NCBI taxonomy): Eukaryota > Metazoa > Chordata > Aves > Caprimulgiformes > Caprimulgidae > Antrostomus > Antrostomus carolinensis. The sequence continues at coordinate 97,849 of NW_010304490.1, read as the reverse complement.
TTTATGCAGTACCTAGATGACAGCTGCAGCTTCATATCTGAGCTCTTGGCTTGCATGTAGTCGGTGCTCTAAGTGATAAATTCCATCAAACTAATTGCTCAAAGGGATGTTTCTGAATGAGGTACCCGCCTTCTAGCCTCACTGGATCTTAAAGTGATGGTAGCTATTAGCATATTGCAGCATAATGATTTATTATATACACTCAAGAATGGGAGCACTGCTTGTTTTCTATGATCAGGAAGTGTGGTAGGAAAGAAGGGAGGAGAAAAATTCAGAAAGCTTAAATGTGACTGGGACGAGTTAAGAACAATATAAATTCATTTCAACAGATGGATTCATAGCAGTTTTCTCAGTGATACAGAAGTCTGGAGGTGTGAAAAGATGATAAGTGTAATTCTCATATCCCTGGTTTTGTTTCTTCTGGGTGCAGAGTTCCTAAAAATGCAATGGAAAAGTCGTGGATTTCCTCCTGGACCAATCCCATTTCCCATCATTGGAAGCATCTGGTGGATAAATTTCCGAGCTGATCATAGGAGCCTGAAAAAGGTATGCATTTGTAGATGTGAACTAAAGACCTGTTGGGGCAAAACCTTTAAAAACTGATGATGGCTGCTCATAGGCTAATGTGGTAGCCGGGAGAACTTAATCCTGAGGGAAGGTGAATCATGGAAGTTAAATTAAGTGCCTAAACAAGTTAAGTAAAATCTGCAAAGAGTCTAATTCATGTGAAAGCCAATATGTGTGCAAGCTACACAGAACTGAGGACAGTAATTTTGCCTCAAAAAAGACTTCTGTTTTTAAAGGAGGCTTTTTGCCTTGAAAGAAAAAAGCTTCTCATATTTCCCACCACAGGTGCATACAGAAAATCTTCTAAAACAAGGTGTCTTGAATTCAGAAGGTATGAAAAGCACATCAGTATGTCTTCTGCTATCATGGGATGGAAACAAGATTGTATCCCATATGCAGCCAAAACCTTAGCTCCACTGTTTTTCTGAAGTCCAGTCTGGGAGTTGCTCCTTGCAGATGAGCTAAGGATGTAAACGATGGTGAAAGAAAGGCACCGATGGGAAGAATTAGGTCCATGCTAAGCATGTAAATACAGGTTCTTTCAGTGCTCAACATCCTCTACTGAGCAAAACTTCACGAAAGAATCCAATATGTTGATACATTTTTCAAGTTGTGACTTTTCCTTAGGTGCTAAGTGCAACCTGCATGTCTGGGGGTACCTGGCTGCAGTTGGAGAATATTGGCTTCAGGAAAAGGGAACTTAAGAGACCTTGATGCTGAAGTTTTCTGATGAGTGCATGTTCATCATTGTGGGAGGACAGATCTGTACTGTTTCTTTGCCTAGAGTAATGGACTTTGTCCTTGCTGAATATCCACAAGGTTGCCTGAAAGCAGTCCCTATCACTCCCCAAGCAGAGGTGGGATCTGCGTTTAGATGCCTCAGTTGACAGTACTTCTCTATAAGAAGGGAAGAGGTCCTGCCATTGAAACTTGAAATCTGCAGTACTAGAAAGAGAGTTACACCTGGAATATGTAATTTCAATAAGTTCTAGTTGTTGGCTGAGGAAACGAAATATGGAGTTGAAAAATACAATCAGGAATGGGCATGTGAAATTTCATGTGAAACCTAATATGGATCTGTAAACAGTCAGAGGCATTTTCCTAATCATTAATATCACAAAGGCAACCCAAGCCAAGTTTTAAAATGGGGAAAAGCATCTATTCTTTTATCATTCACATTGCTGTGAATAGTGGGTTCCCAGAGAGAGCCCAGAACCTTATTGTGGTAAGCACTCTCACTGCAAAACAAAACCCTTGTCTTTTCTCATTTTCTGAATCCCTGCTGGAAGAGAGCAGCCCATTGTGTGTGCATTCTGGTTGATGTTTCTACCATGGGTATTTTTGGGGGCATTGATCTAACCTACAGCTGGCAAAAATCTATGGCAACATCTGTACCCTGTGGCTGGGTCACAAACCTGTGGTGGTGCTGTATGGATTCCAAGCCGTGAAGGACGGTCTCACCACCAACTCAGAGGATGTTTCTGGGCGACTACAGACCTCTGCCTTCAAAAAAATGGCAAATGGAAAGGGTAAGATGTTAGTATCTGTGGAAGAACTTAATCCTTGACTTTCTTTGTTTCCCCTCATGTTTTCCTTTATGGACAAACCCTTAGTTCCCAATTCATCTTTTCTGTCTGCTCAGGATGAATCACACAATTCTGCAGCATTACTCGAATTTGTCTCCAAAGTCCCACTGTCACACCTGTATTTCAGAATCTCATCAGAGCAGCAATATTTGTACCTAGCTAGGTCTTGCTTGTCCATTTGTAATGTTGTCTAAGTGTGTCCCCTAATTTTAAATAATCTGGAGTTTGCAGCCTCCTCTGCAAGCTGAGGCTTAAGTAATTCTTTATGCTCCCAGTTGTTTGTTTGTAGCAAAGGCTGCTGTAAGGAGAGGATGTACAGAGCTGTTGAACAAAGTCTAGCCTTTTGGGAAGTCCAAAGGCACAAGAAGGTCACTGGAGCTTTAAATGTATTAGCCAGACTGTCGGTGCAACATATCCTTGTCCAGAGGTTCTTACTGTGCTGTCATTTACATCAGATGCTGCTGAATTAGGGTGGATGGAGAATGAAGAGGGTGCTGCATTTAAAACAGAAATGGTTGAACTTGTTTCCACCAACCTCTTATCCAGAGAATATAGAGCAGATGCCCTTATCCTCAGTCAGGCTTTGTTGCATGTGGACTGCAGTTTGGAAAACTTTAATGTATATTGCTATCTAATGTAAGTAGAGAATAACATCTTTACGGAATGGAGATGATTAAGTCTGGGGCCATTTCAGTCCATTTGGAAGGGTCTTTATTATTTTATCTGGGTGATGTGGAGTAAAGTAGCTGGGCTGTGACAAGCTTCCGTAGCACTAGCGGTTGGTAGCAGGGATGGCTTTAACAAACAGCTGCAAATTGGCAATTCTGTGACACAAATGCCTGCCTGTTGGGCTGGCTCATTTTCTGCTAGCCTGGACTCCCAGGACAATAAGGAATAGGGGTGAGTTATTCCAGACTGTGGTCAAGCAGCTGTCTCAGGGAGCAAGCTGGCTTTCCCTGGGGAAGCATGGGCTAGGCTGGTGGAGGGAAGTGGTTCCCTACTGTGTGGATTAAGTGGTGTACGCTGGGCTGTCTGCTAGCACACAGACTCACAGCACAGGGGCCTGGGATTCTTTTCTGTCCCACAGTGAGACCTCTGGTCCTAGGAAGCTGTTTGTAGATTGTATAAAGCCTGCTCTTCCTACTCTGGTTCTTGCTAGGTGGTTCTTGCCCTGGCTTCATTGTCTTTCCAGGAGGGACCTGGCCAGGACAAGAGCCTGGTAACTGGTGTAAACAGTCTGGTAAAAGCAGGATCACTGAAAAGCCAGAGACTGTAGCACAGACAACATGTGCTCTGAACCAGTTATCAATTCTAGCCATTAAAGACATTTTTCTTTTTGAAGCACTACCAACATGGAGATGTGACCTCCAGAAGGTTTGCATAAAGTTAAGCACAAGCATAGGAAATGCCCAGACCTCCTCAATAAGCTCTGCAGAAATCTGTTGGTTGTGAGTCGCTTGGTGAGAGACACCATCTTATTTCCAGGCAGTAGAAACCTGAATTTACTATTTGTTGAGGAAAGCTGTCTTTGCCACTCCTGTAGAGTTCACGTGTGGCAACATCTGCAAGAACACAATGTCCGTATGGGGGATGTTGGCAAACATAGCTTACAGGTAAGTATTAATTGTATTAGAAGATCTCACAATATAACAAATGAGATCTTGGAAGAGATTGCACGAGCTGTGCTATGAGCCTTTCTAGATGAATAAGGGTTTAGATTCATTTCTGCTCAAAGCATGGGCAAATGCAAGGTGACACCAGCCCACACTGGAACTTGTAGCAGGCTGCTGGGTGGAGTTTTGAGAAATGACCACTCTTCTTGGATGCTTTAGAAATAATAGGACTAGTTTTGGAAGGCAAGTGCGTGAGTCCTGAGATTTGAGTGGGCTTTCTGCAGGGGTGGGAATGTATTAACCAAAGTGGTTTCTCTGTCTCTTAACAAAATACAGTTCAAAGAACACTGCCCTGATGTGGCTCTCTTCTTTATGAGTGGCAGGCAGCATGATGAGAAGATGACTCTTAGTGTGGACGTTATTTACTGTTATGTGAACATTAACATGACATAAAATTGATTCTTGATGGCTGAAGGTATCCTGGTCTCCAATGGTCTGATCTGGAAACATCAGAGACATTTTGCAATTGGAGCTCTTCGAAAACTGGGAATGGGGAACAAAGGAATGGAGCGCGGAATACAAACCGAAGCCCATTATCTTGTTGAGTTCTTCAAGGACAAAGATGGTATGCTGCTGACAAGGTGCCTGGGAACTGTATCTGAGCTTTTGATATAGTACATAATCTGCATGACTCTAAGGGTGAAGACTAACTATTTTTGATCCAGAAAAGAATGGGTTTGGATCACAGCTTAAATTTAGAGTGCGATCAAAACTGTTTGTGCAGTCAGACCTCAGCAATGTGTATTTTGGTATCAACACCAAGACCAAAATTAAAAAAAAAAAAAAAAGAAAGAGAAAAAAGAAAAAAAAAAAAAGGAAAGAAGGCTGAGAGTTAAAGACTTGAGGTCTTCCTATCCTCATTGTTGAATGAGCTTTATCTTTTGTTACATTTGCCGGTGGATTTTAGGTGTTTCTGTGTAACAGTCTAAACAGCATAGAGAACATCTACTATAAAATGTCATTGTGATCTTGTTTCTGAAATAGCAAAGGAGATAAAGAAAGTGCTTTGGAGATGAATGCTTATCTCTGTCTGCAGGAAGAGCTGTCGACCCTTCCTTCCCCATTGTTCATGCTGTCTCTAATGTGATCTGTGCTGTGGTTTTTGGACATCGTTTCTCCCTAGAGGATAAAACCTTCCACCAGCTGATTGAAGCATACAATTGTATAGTGGCTTTTGGGAACAGCTACTTTTACTATGTGAGAAAATGACTTTTTAAATATGCAAATTATTTTATTATTGAGCTCATTACTTATTCCATTATTATGCAATATAATTATATTATAATAGTTATTGCATCATTTAATACACATTAAATGCTGATAAAAAGTCTGACTATGAATACGAATATGAACTGGACCTGCAGTGCTTTGGGGTTGACATTGGTCAGCTGTTCCATTAATAGTCTTTATTAGAATTTCTCAACAAAGGTGATGTACTTGGGATGCTGAAATCTTCTGTAATGGAAACACCAGTATTGTTAAGGTGAAAAGGTGATACCCTTTGTATCATAATAAAAGATAATTAATTTTTCATGTGTGCTAAGGTAGTATACATAAATGTTTATTAATATTAAATTTGTTAATATTCATGCATGTTGAATCTATCTGCAAAAGTGGATTCTTTTGTTAGTGAATTAACAGGGCGAATACAAGTAGAGTTATGCAGTAAGACTAGGAAATAATCCAGGGTGGAAGCTGTTGTCTTTAATCTGTGATTTTAAAGTGTGTTCATGTACTCAACATGTACCAAATATTTCTCTTTGATGCTACAGTATTTTTCCTAGATAAATTAATTCAGCAATTTAGCGCCAAAAATGAACATGCTCTCTCTCTGTAATAGCCTTGATCATGTCACGTAACTTACCACACCTGTGTTGAATGCTCACTCCACAGATGTATGAAATTTTCCCGTGGACTGCAGAGCACCTCCTAGGACCTGCACAGAAAGCAATATTTTCCTGTGATTTTGTTCGTTCTTTCA
>NW_010304490.1:89765-92013 GCF_000700745.2 Antrostomus carolinensis | reverse complement strand
AAAGAGGCACAGCAGACAAACCAGAAGATTTCATTGACTTCTACCTGGATCAGATAGAGAAAGTGAGTAACCTATGCTGTATGTGACACAGATCCTACCACAGCGGATTCCCTGCACCTTTTCTGCAGTTGTCTGTACATAACAACGTTATTACAGAGCTCTGCAGATACAGCTTAAAAACTCTGCTGTCAAATTCAAATATGAGCTTTGAATAGTTAGTTTAATAGCTTCTTGTAAAAGTATAAATTAATTACGTTAGTTTGTTATACTGTGAAATCCTTAGTGCAGGTTGGGCAGTGGGCATTAGGGAGCAGATATTTGTATGGTTGTCTAATTCTGATTCTTTATGTGTTATTAGTATTTGCATTTATTATCTTTGTGCTTTGTACTGAGCTTTTGTGTGCTTAGTAGTACTGTATGGCTGTCACAACGATTTTAAAATTATGTCAGTCTGTGCTCTGAAAAAAAAAGCATAAATCTTTTGAAGGATAATATATTATATATGCAATAGCTGAAATAAGCAGATATGCAGAGAGTGGCGAGGGTGGGATAAAACTACCTTGAAATTGGTTTTTTTCTGATGTGGAAGTTAGCAGCAAGGCAACAAGTCAGTCTAGAGACAGCATAACAGGAGCTTAGATACCTGACATTTTCACCAGCATCTGTAATTTAACAGTATTTGAGGAAAATCTTTGCATAAATCTTAGTTTTACTCAAGTACCTATATTTTCTCCATCCTCTAGAAATATAGTTTGTTCAGTTATAGTGATCGCTGTGTGTCTCAGTGCTAACTGTTACACAGGTATATACTCCATTTTACCTTTCTCATTGACACCTGCAGACTAAAAATATCCCCAGTTCTACGTTTGATGAAGATAACATGGTGCAGTCTGTTTTTGACCTTTTCCTGGGTGGCTCAGAGACCACTGCCACCACTCTGCGTTGGGCTCTGCTCTATATGGTGGTTTATCCTGACATCCAAGGTGAGTTGTAGATACAAACATGGGTATGTTTCAGGTAGAACAATTGTCTGTTACACATTTGGTTGGTTGGTTGGTTTTTTGGGTTTTTTTTTTTTGTTTTTTTTTTTTTAAAGACCAAGCTTTCTTCTTCTTTTTTTTTTAAATAGTTTCAGGGATATTCAGCTTCTTTTACTGTATTTTGTCTTGTTGATTTTTTTGTCAGACATATAATGGAACACACGGACCTGCTGAAAACACTTGAGGTGAAATATGAGCTTGAGTTAGGGAAAAGTGATGCTTTTCTGGTATCTAGAATGTATGACGAGAATATATTATTTGCGCTCATTAACTGAGATACCAGTTGTATTTCTGTATAATAAGTATATTTATTGTAATGTATGGGAATGTTAAACAAGAAGGAAGACAATAATGGGAAGACAAAAAGATGACTGGAAAATTCTAAACAAGGGCATAGTTGCAGCTGAGTTTCAAGATTTTGGAGTGATTTGCTACAGGGCTTTCAGAGGTGATGAACTGCAAAACCAAGTACATGCTCTTGACTCTCGGGTTTAGCTCGATTTTCATGCTTTTGGTGTTCAAATGCTGGAAGAACAGAGCCTTGTGCAGACACATACCTTTCAAATTCTAATTAAATAAAAAGCAAACAAAATCTTAGATTAGTAGCCTAATTTTTAAGCGTGAAATTTGACCCCGAGCCCTCTAAGTCTGTATAAGCTGTTACTTGCTGAAGCCTAGATAACAGCTGAAAGAGATCAACAGTTGGTGATAGTTTGGTAATATTATCCTGTTCCAGTTCTCAGCATTACATGTGTGTATGAGTTTGGTATGATGGCTGCCTTGCAACATGCCAATTAGTGTGCAATGATGTCTCTATTTCACCAGAGGAAAAATAATAGCTTGAGTAACTGAACTGATCTCTTAATAAGTTCTTGTGTCATTTACAGTTCTTTCTCCTTCCTTTAAGTATGAAGCTCAATAAATCTATTTGGCTCGTGAAAAAATGATCTAAACATAGAACCTATAAACTAGGAAATACCAGATTATAGTAAAATCATAACTAGATGGTTGTATAATTGTATTTACATTTTAAGATATGGTAAGTATAAATTATTTACATATTGTGTTTTTTCTATCACTACTATAATCCAAAAAGGAAATGAAAACTGTTTCATGCAAAACAGTATTGTTGTATCTATAATGATTTTTTTTTTCCTTCTTTCTAGAAAAAGTCCAGGAAGAGCTGGATGCTGTTCTGAGTCCCTCCC
>NW_010304490.1:63643-89747 GCF_000700745.2 Antrostomus carolinensis | reverse complement strand
GCCGTATACAAATGCTGTGATTCATGAGATCGTGCGCTTTGGTAGCATCGTTTTAATCACCATTCCTAGAGAAGCAGTGAAGGATACAACTGTTTTGGGGTATCAGGTTCCAAAGGTACAGATATCTTTTCTGTTCCAATGTGATCTTTGGCCATGAGTTAAATTCCTTGCAGTCATGTTTACCATTAAACCCTTTTCCCTCCAGTTCCACCCACCACAGATGGGTGTTAGTGACAGCACTGGCACACAGCACTTTTCCCCACCCATGCCCTCGGGCCTGTGCCTTTGTCTCATGAACAGTGAGTGAAAATGTTTGCCAAAAGCACCTGAGACAGTGTTCTGGGACAGTCTTACTTTCTGAGATCCTGTGATTTTCAAATACTTCATAAACATTTGAGCTCTTACACCTTCAAATGACCTCAGAGAAGACTTAACAGGAATGTACAGTGGTGTCAGTAGGGAAGGTGCAGCAGCCTGTTAATGGTAGGATATTGTTTGCCTTGTGTGCAAGTGGGAGATGGAATGTTTTCTTCACTGGTGATGTGAGACAATACCAAGCATCTACTCAATTAACTTAGGGCTTATTTTTCTTATTATTACTTCTCTGGCCTTATATTTGATATATAATGAAGATGTTTCCTCACAGCTTCTGAACTGCCACACAGCCTCAAATAAAAAGCTTCTGCCAGCTTCTTCGACTTGTCCAACTTTTCCAAACTTAACCTCAATGCCAAGCCTCCCCAAAGACACACATGGAGGCATCTTCCTGCACATCACTGGTCCACGGTGTTAGTCATGCACACCTTTCTCGCTCCCACCTTGAGAAACATAATCTGAAATATACTATTTCATTTCCAGGGTACTTTGTTCTTCATTTGTCAAAACCTGTGAAAGCTTGTCAGAAGTGGGAAAATCACTTTATCAGATTCAGGATAAGGTGCTAAAGAACCACAGACCACTCATTCTGTTTCATTTACTAACAGAATGGGAAAAAACCCAAAACATGAAGGAGTACAGCAGGGAAATTCCTGAACCTGAAATACTGAAATTTATTTTCTTATTTATTTTTTGAAGAAAAAAACCCCCTCAGAACAGTTTGAGATTAAAATATTTGTTTTTCTAATAAAATAATCTTTCATTTCTGCTGCCTCTCTGTGTGACCAGCAGTGTGCTGAATTTTAGCTGGAATCTGTTTTTGTACTTTTCTTCTTGATGTCTGAGAGACAGAACGGAGCCAACAGCATCTTCCTTTCAGGGCACTGTGATTATTGCAAACATAGACTCAGCTCTTTTTGACCCTGAGTACTGGGAGACCCCTCACCAGTTCAACCCTCATCATTTCTTGGACAAGGATGGAAATTTTGTGATGCCAGAAGCCTTCTTAGCCTTCTCAGCAGGTAGGTGCACTGATGACTGAACCCATTTGTGTGGGTTAGATTGTGAGTGTGAAGCTGTATTATTTTTATTGTGGAGAAGGCCAAAGGGAGTGTAATCCCAAACTATAGGAGCACATGTTTTTCACAGCCCAGAAAAAATGTTTTATTACAAAATCAAGTTGTTTAGTAATTGTATAAACCCTTGATTTTAGATTTTTGTGAAAATACAGAGAAGGTAAAAGGAGTAAGGCCCTAGAATTGCCAATAATTTGGGACTTTGAGTCCTTACGCTCTTGTCCTCCGTCATCTTCTGCATCTGCCAGGTTATGCTACTATAGTGGCTGTTCTGTGGTAAACTGCTCTGCTGGAGCTGGTTTGTTTTGTATAAATAATTCAATATCCATTGGTGCAGAAACTTGAATCTGGATCAGATACATCCCAGATAGTGATGTCTTTCCTGGGGAGCTTCTGGAATCACTCAGTATGTGAGTTTATAGAAGTTTAAACAAAGTCTCTTGGAGATCATGCCAGGATGGAATAGCCTGGTTGTCAGAGCCCTCAGCTGAGATGAGGAAGTGTCAGGCTCAGGTTCTTGGCCAAAATTGGGCAGAAAAGGAATATGAACTTTGGTTTCTTGTATCCAAGTTGAATGGCTTAGCTGTTACACTTCAGGGTCTGTCACTGTCTTTCTCTGTCTGGAAATGATATCCTGGACACAGTTAATTGGAAAATTGGGAAAAGTTTTCTCTTTAACAAGTTGTTTTCAAACATTATGTTGGAAAATGTCTAGTCAGGTGTAGAATGTCCCCTGTATTCTGTTTTTTTAGTACTGTTACTGAAGAAAAGTCAGCCTGTACTAAGTGGAAGCTGTGAGAGAACCTGAAGATGCTTTCTTATCATTCTTATTTTGAATCAAGAAAATGAAACTCAGTTCCTAGACTTGGGGAGTCCTATAGATTAGGAAGTAAAGCATGAAACTACTGAGAAGCATCTCTGGTATCTTCTGTAATCTGAGCAGATCCTGCAAACAAGGATTACAAACATTTCAATTGTTCAGTCAGTTCAGTCTGAAAGGAAAATGTCAAATTCAGGAAAGGCTTTTGTACCTTGATGAGGGTGAATGACACTCTTCTGAAAGGCTGGGAAGCAGGTGCTGCTTACAGATCTCTGTGGGGACTGACTGCTTTTTTCCCTCTGCAGGCCACCGTATTTGTCTGGGAGAGGTGCTGGCAAAGATGGAGCTTTTCATCATCTTCTGCAACCTGTTGCAGACGTTCAAGTTCACTCTACCAGAAGGAGTTAAGGAAGTCAAGACAGACATTATCTTTGGGAGCACAATGAAACCCCATCCATACAAGCTCTGTGCAGTTCTTCGCTAGGTTTCAGGGTGTTACAGATTTGAGAAAGAAGCGTTGCCACAGGTTTGCTAGTGTGCTGATCTTCTGTGCAACTTTTATGTTTTTCATTTCTAGCACAAATTAGTGTGAATCTGTCCTTGTGTTATATGCCTAAGAAGCTGGCCTTGAAAAATATTCTGGTTTTCCTGTGTCTGTAAAATCTCTGTACATTTTTTTTCCTGCTATGTAACAAATGAAATAAATATAGAAAATTATTATGGTGTCTAGTCTTACTAGAAACTCAACAGGAACCTTACTGGAGGGAGAAGGAATGTTAAAGCCAGGTGTTGGAGGAGCCTTGCCCTTGTTCCCATGCATTTGCAAATCTAGAGAAAAGCTTTTCCCAGAGCTGGTGGCTCTGGGCATTGCCAGGGCCCCTGGGTATGGTGCACAGGGGAACACAGAGGTGTTAGATGTGTGCCAGATGGTTTGTGTGTTTAGTCTAGAGCCGTGTGGAGATGATAGCCTGAATCTGGAACTAATAGAGCTGCAACCATGTAACCCTTCATTTGAGCATGAGGCTATAGACTCAGGCTGAAGGCGAAGGCAAACCCCTCATATTCCCTGATGAAGAATTGCAGAGAGGAGCCCCACTGCTGGTGAAACAAAGTGGGTGTAAATGGTTAACAGACCAGTGAGCTGGCCTGAAAATGATGGTGGGTGGGTTTTTTGGCTGTTGTTGTTATTTGGTTTTTTGCATGTATTGTTGTGGTGCATTTGAGAGGCTTTTCTATGAAAGAGGGAGTCCTCTCTCACAGTGGAGTTTGTAATGAAAATGGTGTACAGGAGTCTAGGTTGGACATGTCTCTTGATTGATGCCCAAAAGCACAGTTAAGGGAATCTACTTGCAGCTTTGTGAAGCAAATCTTGGTGCCTGCAAAGCAGGGAGAGGACATGAGAAATTTATGTAGAGTTTCCTGAGAGCTGTGTGAGAATCAAACTTCTTGAGAATTTTTTGTGAGCGCAGGGCAGCTGCACACAGCTTCCCAACAGCTGAGCTAAGGGAGATTTCAAGCTGCTGAGTTAAGAGTGCCTGTTAATAAGGCATGAACCTCAGGAGAAGAGCTGTGCAAGGTGCAGCTGGCAGAAGCAGGAACAGTGCCCAGGCAGGGCTAGTGAAGAGCACGTGCCAGAAACCACTCACATGGTGAGGCTGGCCTCGCTACCCAGCGAGATTTAAAAATCCAGGTCAGAGGGAGGGCTACTAGTGAATGTAGCAAATGCTCTGTTGCTCTACCGGTTTCCTTCCTTGAGAAAAAGACTTTACAATTGTTATTGCAATTATATTTCAAAGATTAGTTGCATTCCCATGTTTATCTACCATGTTAGAGTTTTCTTTCTTGAATATAATGCTGTTGGTTAAAAAAAAATATTCATTTTTTGTGAAGGAGCTCAATATCATAAGGTTTAGTTCTCTTTTCTTAGGCTTCTAGGTAGGGACTCAAATGGATGCTTTTATCATGAATTCCATGGATTTGAAGCTGGTGCTGCTGCTGCAGTGAGTCAGAGCTTGGCAGGAGAGATGCCTAAGCTTGGTGGGTCAAGCAGGTCAAGCTGATGTGGCTCTCTTGCTCTCTCTTACCTCTATGTGATGCTGCATTGTGTTGTGTTGATGTAGAGTCTGTTGGGAGTGGAGGGTGGGTTGTGCACTCCTGCAAAACTAGGATACAGGTTTTCTACTAATATAAAGATGGTGTTACAAAAATGGGTATAACAAGGCGATTGGGTAGCGGGTGTCTGCTCTGTTGACACCCAAGTCTTGGATGTCTCTGTGAGTATAGGACATATGAGAGACTGGGTAAGAGGTAAGGTTTAGGAACAGATGCACAGGATCCATATTGCTTTAAATCTTTTTTCACTTAAAGTATCTTTAAAAAAATTACTAATGGAGATACAAGTCCTTTTACAAACTTTTATGAAGGACTTCTATCTCAATTGGGAAATTTTTTTTAAAAGACTGTAAGTGAAAAAAGATTTTTATATGTTGCTGAATAGCATTTATGAATCTGCATTTCTCAATCATCTTTCACCACATATTAGAGGTCTGTCTGTGGGACCAGTTGGAGTTTGGAGACCACAGGTGAAAGCTGCATTATTTCTGCAGTTAGTAGCTCAAGATTGGAATTTCATTTCCCAAATGGGAAGGAAAAAACTATGGCAGGCAAAAAGGAAATGTGATAGATCAAGCAAGAAACTAGCTAGCACTGGAAGAGTTTTCACTCAGAAGTAATCTGTGTTTTTAAATAGACCCACGAGTCATCAGTTGTTCTTCTCTTAGTGGGACAAACTTCAGTACGGAATACTCTGTGCTCATCTCTTTGATTGCCTGGCAGAACACGCTGTGCCAATCTCATTCCTAATTTCTGTCCCAAGCAGTGCTGGCCTTTCATACCATTGTTGCCATGCCCAGTGTTTTCAAAACTAATATTCAGACCTGAGATTTCCAAACTGTTAGTTAGTACTGCTCCCAAGTGCAAAGAAACATGCTCTGTCAGATCGTTTGTAATGCTGCAAAATGATCAAGAAGAAGAGAAAAGGTACCTCAAATGTAACAACAAACAAGAAAATTAAGAGAAATCAGTGTAAGAAAAATAAGAAATCAGCAGAAAGGGGTGAGTATATTGTTTAACTGGAGTCACCTGGTAATGAGGGATGGTGCAATGATCCAGTTCTGCCTTTCATGTCCTAAGAGTTAGCATTGCAGTGAACATCATGTGAGATATTTTTCCCCAAACCTGGTCCAGCTCTATCTGGTAAGTTTTTGCATTTCTTATTAAAGTACAAGATTGAGGAGTCTAAACAAAAAAACCCAAACCATAAATGGCTATAATGTCTGCAGTTCTTTTGTAAGACACAGATCAATACTGTAGCCCGATTCCATTGTGTGAGCTGGTAACAAACCCTGCTGCTTCTTCTGCCTTGTCCAGCCTGAGCAACTTCTTGACCAGTGTGCTCTGCTACAGCTTTTCTGCCAACAGGATGGTCCTGCACCTTCCAAAGGCATCAACTGACAAATCTGTGGTAGACTGATCCTGTCCACAGAAGGGATTTCACTAGTGCAGCAATATCAGCATGCATGCAAACGTTTTTCACATCTCAAACCAATAGAGCTAAGTCAGCAAAATTTTAAGCACTGACTTGACCTGTGCAAATTTGTGTTCAAACATTTCGTTGTGTTAGGAGTTGATAAGTGTAAACAATCTCAACTTAATTAAAGTACAATGAGAAAGGTACTGAATGGCTTTCATAAAATCTGAGTATTTAAAAAAGCCTTATAATTAACTTTAAACTGGTCAAGAAAGGGATTTAAGTTTTCCTGTGTGGTTGACTGACCCACTCTGGTATCTTTGCTAACAGCATGTTCTTTAATGAAGATTAGTTTGTGATTTCAATATTGCTTATATTATTATTACAATATTAGTATTATACATATTAATTTACCAATTTGAATATTTTGATTTTGTTTGTATATGAAACCAAATGCAGGGCAGATGGACAGTATTTGTTGGTACCCTTTTGCATAAACAGAGATTGTAACTTCAGTGTTGCAGCTGGATTTTTAGTTGTTGGGGTTTTTTCAAGTGGTTACAGTCTTTGTAGGAAAGGACACAGTTATCAGAAGCACAACTTTGAGTATGTTTGCAAGCTAATTAGCTAGAGTGCAATGCACTATAACATGACATGTACATAGGTGAAGACTTAATTAATAATTTCTGGTCTTTTGGCTGTTGGACACCTATATCCTCTCCCTCCCATCCCTAGCTGTTTGTTGAACAACTGATTCTATTCTCGTTGCCATTTGTTGGGAAATATATTGATGTCAGTGTTGGGGATTCATAGAGCTAGATGAAGCTCCATTTTTGTTTGCCTCTTGCAGCATCTTTCTGGCATTTTCTATTCCCTTCAGTTCTTCCTCCTTCTCTCCATACATTGGGATTACAAAATTTGTTGGCAGTTGGATAAAACAATTCTTAGAAATATCAAACTCAAGTATAAATATACTGAGGAGAAAACCTAGAAACATGAGAAGAAAACTGTTGTAAACACTTACTCTTGGTTGTGGCAGTAAATTCTACCAAATAAGTTTCAAAGAATAAAACACTTACATATAGTCTCTTGTATAGTTGCTGGGGCTAAAAAAAACCGCCCACCTTGGAATATTGAAACACCTCATTGGGAGGAGAATGAAGATCAACCAATGCAGGAATGGATTAAAGGCATTTAAATTGATACTGACTATCTATTAACTGGAAATGGAATTAAAATGCCACACTGCTTTAAATTAACCTACTTCAATGTAAGACAGTCTACTTTGAAGAATTCAAGTACTGCAAAACACCTTAATACCTCAAAGCGTGATTCCTTATGCTCTCAAATGGGCATCTGAAGTTAGCAGGTATTTGTGACAGTTTTCACTGTAACTGTTTGATTTTCTCGTGTGTGTGTGTGTGTGTGTGTGCTGTGCTGTGCTGTGTTGCAGCCCTAGTTGTCTGTTATTTCTGCTCTTCTTAGCAAGGTTACAGCTCATGGCTGTCTTGTGCCTTGGAGCTCCTGACAATGCATTCCTCCCCTGGGCTTTGAGACCACCAAAGTCTCCTCCACAGGAGGACTCATCTGTGTACAGTTCATGGAGGTTGACCATCTCAAGACTGTGACACCAAGATGAGGTGAGTGATCAGTGTTGTATAAAATTAAATAAATCTCCACCTAGTCCAGTGAAACCTTTTTTGTTCATTTCCCATCATGGCCACCTCAGCATCCCCTGTGGAAAAGGGAGTGTGTCTCCAGCTTGGGCAAACGGCCTGCTTTTCTGGGCCTGACTTCAGGGAGAAGCATGTGAGGGTCCTGGTGAGGTGAAGACATTGGCCTCAGGTCTGTGGAGGGACTGGGAACGTGGATGTTACCAGCAGTAACCTTGCTGCTGGTTACAAGTACAACCTGAAGTTCAGTGTCCAAGTTCAGGGGCAGTTGCAGTGATGTTCTTCCTCTCTCCCCTCTCTCTGGCAAGATACCTACCCTCCCTCAGAAAATGGGGGAGAGGAGAGGAGCACATCTGCTGCCGTGACTTGCCCTGGCCATACATGTACTACTGCTGGGCGCAGAGACCCTGTGTGGCACCAAGTAGGTACTTGAGGATCTGTTGCTGGGTTCCAGGACCCTTTCTGTCCCCAGTTTTGGCAGGTGGATTTCAGAGAAAGCAGCTCCTACAGAGTGTTTCTTTTTGCTTCTAGAGCTCCCCTGCTGTACCCCCAAGCAGTCAGTGGTGAGCTGATGTGAGAGGAGTGAAGAGGGAGAAGTCTGGTGTGATCCTGGGGAGGGACCTCTGCTCTCACCAAGGACTGTCCTGGATACTCGAAACTACCTCCCTAGAAGGTATGGGAGGTGCTAGCCCTCTTCAAGAGCCAAGTTTTGTTTGCTTGCTTCTGTTGACCTATTTTTCTTTAGCTATTGCTTTTCATCCCTCTCAGTTGGTATCTAAAAAACTGTGCTCTCCTAGCATCGCTCCTCAGGGTGCAGTGGCAGGCAGGTGAGGTCAGGGACACGGTCTGGAACCCTATTATTAGCCTGGGAGAGTGAACTGCCTCTCTGAATAGCTGTCACTAATATTTGCCTGACAACGCGCTAGCAGCAACGTGCTTTGTGCGTGGGAGGTGGAAACTACTCCTGAAACTGAATTTGGAGCATGGAACATAAGTAATGTAGCCTTCCCTGCCCTGAGGCTGGTAGAGCACAGGCCACAGTGTGCTACAGTTCAAAAGCCAAAGTAGAAGGCACACAGATCTTTTTCTCTGAGAGCTGAAAGGAAGTGGGGAGAGGAGAATGGGCCAGCACTGCTGGGGAGAGGGAAAGGAAGAGGATTCGCTGGTAAGAGGGATGCCTTTCTGTTCTGCTGAGCTGTCAGCCAGCTCTAACCCCTGCCTCTCCAGACTTTCAGTCCCCACTCATGGAAACCGTCGCAAATACACACATCAGATTTCCCTCTTCCCTGTTCTCCAGCACTATCTTGTTTGAAGAGGAAAGCAAATTGTAGCCCCTTTAACATCTTCTCCCAAAGATGTGGCAAAGCTGTTTGGCAGCTGCCTTTCTAAACGCAAGCAGTTCATGCCTAGGCTGTGATTGCAGTCACCAGAATGTGGCTAATATGTGTGCAAAAGTGAGCCTGGAGAGCCAGGGGAGATGCAAAGCAGCCAGCAGGATTGCTTAGAAGGGATGGAGGAGCCAGATGAGGCTGCAAGTGGGCAAGGCAGATGAGCCTTAGAGGCTGTGAAGACATTCAGATCCCTTCTCCCAGCGATTTATCTGTAATCTGTTACTTGTTTGTTCACCTTGTGAGAGTAACAACACTGTTTTCTCACATTCCCGAAATGAAAATCCCAGTAAGTTAAGCACACCTCCCAGCCAACCAACCAGGGCCAGAGCAATTGCCAAGACAAAAATCCCCAGCAAATCACTGTCCATGTTGTCCTCCTCACAGAGAATATCCAGAAGAACA
Organism: Antrostomus carolinensis; assembly: GCF_000700745.2. NCBI lineage: Eukaryota > Metazoa > Chordata > Aves > Caprimulgiformes > Caprimulgidae > Antrostomus > Antrostomus carolinensis. The sequence goes on along the minus strand of NW_010304490.1, from coordinate 80,481 downwards.
TAGTTGTTTTGTTTGGGGTGTCATCCCAGAACAGCTGCCATGGTCACAAGTGTGAATCTTCCTCCTCCCAAGGAGACTTTGGAAAATACTTAATTCAGAGTTGGTAGTGGTTTGAGACAGAGAAAAGGACAATGCCATGAGTGAAGGGACTACAAGTCACACAAGTGGTCTCTGAAGTGGACAATTCAGTTTCTCAGTTCAATCTCAGCTCTTGGTTCAATTGCTGTCCAGCAAGACTGTGTGAATATTAGCTCTCTGCCCCAATTCTGGAGTGAACCAACTTGCTTAACACCTCACAACTTTTATTTTCAACTGTGCCAGCTCTGTGAGCTTGGCATGTGAGCAGCTAAGCCATCTAGGTGACTTCCCAGAGTACCACATGCTCCTGTCTAAGCTAGATGAGCTGAGTCTAAACTAGTGCTGTTCCTGAGCATGTGTTGAGGAAGCACCAAAGCTGTATTGTCCGAAATGATGCCCTTTGCAGCGGCACAGGCTCTATCTCCACAAAGGAAAAGCAAACCACAGCTCCCAAATGGAGTTGCTCAGTTGCATGAGAGAGCTTGCATACAAAGACGGTTGTATGTTATCTCCACTCCTGCTGCAGGCAATACAGTGGGAATTAGCTGAGAGGCAGCTGGAGGAGGTGATGAAATTTTTCTTTCTACTTGGCCATGAAGACCTTTGCAGCCCTGCTTATCTGTGCAGCTGAACAGGGAGTGTGCAGACACTTACGTGTTATGCCATTGTAACCACCACACTCTTGTTACCCAACGACAGATTAGAATAATCTTTGGTTCATATGCTCTAGGCACAAAATTAAAAGATTTAGCCAGCTCTCAAAGAGCTTACAATTCAAACCATGGAGAAAAATATTAAAGGAATAGCAGAGAACATCAGAATCAAGCAATAACAGGAGGTGAGTGAAGGAGGAGTGTATGTGGTTGATGCATGTGATGGCTACTGATGAACCTAAACTTTTCAGTAATCCCACTGGCCTTGCGTGTGTTCTTGCAAGAGGCTTTTTACGAAACCAGTATTGTGGGCAGGGATTTTGGTCACAGTGACTGACACAGCACAAGAAGGCGTATAATTAACCCACGTTTTGTATCCCTTGAAGAGCTGATAATTATTGTCAGATTTGTAGCTGCAATATGATGGAATGATGTAATATATGCTTAAAAATAAGAACACTTCATTCTCTGGGATGGGAAAGTGTAAAAAGGGAAGGACTGAGAGACACAGAAGCTTAAACATCTTTTTCTGTTTTTAGGGAGGTAGCAGCAAAGCAAGATAAAGTGGATCTATCCTCTGTCTATAGCAATTTGTCAGAGACAACATAGCCTTGTAAATCAGAGATGAAATGGTAACCCTAAGTGTGGTACTGTCAGTTTTTGTGGTGTCTCTACTGTTTATGCAGTTTCTGAAATTGCAATGGATACGAAGACGATTTCCTCCTGGACCAACTCCATACCCTATATTTGGAAATCTGCTGCAGATGAACTTCAAAATGCATCATGAGCTCCTTAAAAAAGTATGTATTTTCATAAACTAATTAATGGACTCATAGGCTTATTGCAAAGTAAATGTGTGTTTAACATAATCTTATTTTGAATGCTCGGGAGGGATTTATTCCAAGTTGCATAAATATGAAATTAGGTGGGGATCATTAAAATACCTGTTTCTTGGTATGAAAATTTCCAGCTTACTATGAGAGAAGTCATTAACACATTATGTGCATATGAACAAAACAATGCTGATTATAATATTCCTGTCTTGCACACAGGAAAGAGATAGATTTTAAAGCAGTGTCTTTAATTCTGCAGTCTTTTGCATGTCTGTGTGTTGACTGTTGTTGCACTGGCAATTTCTAAATATCCCATGAAATAGCTACTGGGTGTATATGTGTTTCCAGTATTGAAAGGATAAATTTTTTTATACTTATTCAACAGATTTTTCAAAAGATCTTGGAATAAATTTTTTTCTGACATACAATTTGATCAGGATTTCACAAGAGACTTCAATCTGCTGAGCCTGACAGAGCTTTTAAGTAGCTGAACTATTCATTGTGTGCCTACCCTTAATCTCTTTTCTAAGTTCAGTTGTAATGCACAGCACTTCTAGAATTTGTATCCTAGTGTTTTACATTCCTCATACATAAATACTATAATTCATAGCACCTCATTGTTGTTCTCAACCTTCCTTTTCCCTCGCTCTTCCCTGTCCTGCCAGTTCTCTTCTCTCAAGTTGCATATTTCAAGGCAAAGTAGTATGACTCCACAACATAAAATTATAGCCAGGGTATGTCTGTTGTGTTTTTTTCTATCTCTGACCTCCAAAACCTGAAGAGTAGTATTACTCACCCCAAGGTTTCAAAAGCCATGAATTAGTCCTTCCAAAAATGAAATTAAACACTAATGTGCAAGCAAACTCTTAAAAAATTCTTGCTCAACATGATTATCTGTTCCCTCTTGTTTGCTTCCAGGCAGCAAAATTTTGTACTCCTCTAGTCATGCAGTTCTTGAGATGTTTTGGAGACTCCCCACTCTTCCCAGCCTACTCTGCCCCACAGACTTGCTACTTTGATCTACGCATTGTTGCACTTCCCTCAGCCTTTTACTTTTCCTGATCTCCAGCCAGGGCTGTCCTGCTAGTGATGTCTGTGTACATGGCGTTGTGGAGACAAGGCTTTCACAGCTGGGCTAGAAAGGTGAGGGTGATCCCTGCTTTACCCACATCCTCAGCTGCTTTTGCTACACTTCATACACAAAGGGGTATCTGTAGATGGCTCATCTAAAACTGATGAGCTAATGTTTTCTTCTTACAAACATGTAAGAATTCATCTGCAATGAGTTTGAATTGTAAAACATGCGATAAATAATGTCATAGGCATTGGCTGTGTTGGCTGTCTGACATTTTAGGAACATATTGATGTTTAGTAAGTGAGACTTTAGATAGAGCCCTGACTTCAAGCTGTATTACATGTAAGAATAGATTTGATGCTCTCTTCTCAAAGTTAATCACCCCTGAGGCATCTGCTAAGGGAAAAGATCTGGTTCATCCTGTTTGATTTAAATGTTCTCACCCATGCTGTTCTGATGCTGCTTTGTTCTACAGATGGCCAAAGATCATGGTAACGTCTTCACCTTGTGGATTTCAAACATTCCTGTAGTTGTCCTGCAAGGGTTTCAGGCAGTGAAGGAAGGTCTGACTGCTCATGCTGAAGATGTTGCTGGAAGGCCAACAAGCCATTCCTTTCATTATTTGACTCATGGAAATGGTAATTATTATTTTCACAAATTCTTTTAATGTGTTCTAAACCTGGTTTTAGAAACTAATTTAGACCCTCAAAGTCCTTGATTTACAGTGGAAAAAAGGTTAATATTTTCACAATTTTTAATAAACATTTATTTTTTTTATTTTGCTGGAAAAATTATGGGAGAATATAACTATTGTAAGAGTTTCTGTATGGGAAATGGATGGCTACCCTAGAAGAAGAAAGGAAAGAGGAATGCTGCTGGATTGCTGGCAAAATTTTGAAAAAGTTAGAATGAAAGAGGAGCTTCTTTGATGTATTAACTGTATAAATTCATTAATTTATAAAGCATTCACAGCATTAGTTTATTATGATCTTAGGTATTATATTCTCTAATGGTCGTCTCTGGAAGCAACAGAGGCGTTTTGGACTTGCAACAATGAGGAAAATGGGATTAGGGAAAAAAGACCAGGAGTATCGACTACAAGAGGAGGCCTGTCACCTGGTGGAATACCTAAAGAAAACAAACGGTATGTGACTCAACATGCAGGTCAGTCTGTGCAATCCGTGATTTTGCTGAAGAACGGGTCACCTGTAGCTTTTGAAACTATTTGGTTACACAAATGGGTTTAAAGTGTACACACAGAGCTGAGTCTTAAAGGTCTGTATCATATGATCTGCATGAGACATTTCCTTGTGGAAGTGCTACATGTGAAACCCCAGACTCCACGGTCCCCGTTGGTGTCATTACTTCTTAGTCATTTTTAAATTACTCATGATCAAAGAATCAGGGTAACAGCAAAAAGTAACAAAATAAGTGTCACAGCACCCCATGTCCCTCTGCAGAAAACTAAAACAAGGCGGGAACTAGTAAAAGCTTTGACCAAGGCTGCACAACCCTATAGCTCTGCTCTGGCAAGTGCAGTGGAAAAAGCTCCCCTCACACGGCTTGTGGTCTCCTCTTCAGCGAGAGAGGAAGTTTGTTCAGATTGTGCTGCTGAATGACAGGGTGAATTTAGAGGTATGCTCAGTTATTCAGGTGTAAAGGATCTGAGCAAAGAATAGAAGGTCTTTCTCTTTTCAATTCTTGCTGCTTATTCATACGATGTCTCAGCTGACATTTTTTCTACCCTGGTTATTGCCAAACATGAGATCTATTGATGCCAAGGTTCTGTGAAATTGGGGTGTTTTTATAACTACTACTAATTCCATTCTCACTAACAGCCTTTCCTTTTTTTTTAAACCAACAGTGTTTTTCAGATGTCTGAAGTTACTTTTTACTCATACCTTTTACCAATAAATTGCAATTTGCCATCCAGCAATCTAATTAACCTCAGAAGTGTGTTTGAAAAGTTACCAGCTCCCCTTTTAGTGGGAAAAGCAGGAAAAGTAAGTGTTAATGGTGAATGTTTTTCACTGTGTTTACAGGAAAACCTCTGGACCCCACTATGCCTGTTGTTCATGCTATCACAAATGTGATTTGTTCTGTGATTTTTGGACATCGCTTCTCTAAAGATGATGAAAATTTTCACCGCTTGATTGAATCTGTTGAAAATATATTAGCATTTGGGAACAGCATCACTTTTTACGTGAGGAAAATGTTTTTGTTTGTTTGTTTACTTTATATAGATAAAGCAATGGAAAAGGCAACTTGCTTGTAACTTTTATAACAAAAATAAATACTGGTGCACCTGGAATTGCTGGAATATGCACCAGAACAGTACTTCCAGATGCCTAGTTCAAAACTTGTTTCAATTGCCTATGCTTTATCATAGCACAGAATTTTCCCGTGCTTGGTGGATAGGGATGGAAACATAGAGGCTTGCTGCATGTTTGGGGGATGTACAAGGACTGTCTTTCAGAAGTGCTACCTGTACAACTCCAGTGTTTGACACTGTAACTGCAACTCCGTAGTAAAATACAGGTTAAAATATCCGAAAAACTCTGAAATGGGCTTATCTTAAATTCTGTCTGACAAAATGGCTTTCTTCACCATATGAAATCATACAACTGTCAACAAATATAAAGAGCAATATGGGTCTTCACTACTTCCTTCACCTCTGTTAACTAACTTCATGAAATTTAAGTACAGCAACTGTTTTGTGCAAAGGTAACATATAATGAAATTGCCTAATGGTAACTTTTTCCCATAGTTTTTGGCAGCAACACCTGTACCACGTCCGCATGTCCTCAGGAAAATTCAGTAATACATGCTGGAAGTCAGTCTCCGTTAGCTGCTGCATGATATTTGTCTCCATTCAAGACAGCAGCTCCTTCTGTGTGAAGCTGTGATTGCAGCTGCAAAAACAGTGGAAGAGATTGCCTCAAACAAAGGCAGTTTTATCATTAACCATTTACGAATGGGAAACACAATACTGCATATAGTCAAAAAGTCAATTTACCAATGTACAAGGTACCCTGCTTCTGCAGAACTTGCTGGAACTCATCTGGTTTTGTATCTTGCATGATTTTCACCATCTCTTACTAACTGGAAACTACTTTAATCAAGGTTATAGAGAATTTGAGGACTAATTTGATACTTTTCGTTCAAAACAAAAAAACCAACAACAAAAAGCCCCACAAAAAAACAAAACCAAAAACCTACATATGATTTTTTTTCTCCCAGAAGGTGCAGATGGAACAATTCCTAAACTATCTTCTAATCAGGGTAAACACAGGATCAGACATTTCCAAACTACTCTCAGTAGGGGTCCACAGCTAACAAGACTATTCTAGTCCAATATTTCATTCTGTCCTGCTTTCCACAATGCTGTATAACCCTTTAATAATGGTCTCTACTAATCTGTTTTCCTGATAAGTGGACAGGTAGTTTTAAGGTAAATTTTGCACTAGGACAAAAGAAAAATACAAACTGGGAAATCTGAATAGGTTTGTGGGAAGACAAATCTTTGTAATGCAGCTGCCATTTAAGTAAGTGAGCCCAAGAGTTATTTCCCAATGCATAATTTAAGCTGCATTAATCTTGTAGACTAGAAAGATATGGTGCAATCTGTATAAAGGGGAAAAAAAAGAAAGGGAAATGAAGCAGAAGAATAGAATTAATGTAAAAAGTGTTATTTTTTTTTTCTTTTCTGCTGAGATGTGGTTTTATAATGGTATAAGTGCAAGAATGTGAATAGGTTTGGAACATTGAATAAACAGTAGGGAATCCACATGGCTCAGTATTTCTACTTCATCAAGTTGTTTTACATATCACACAGATGAGATGTATTTGCTTCTTATCTATGAGAAAGTGTATCTGAGTAAAATCCCCATGTATTTGGTATCCTACAGTAGAAAAAATAAACCTGGGTTTGGATAATTCTATTTACAGTTAGCAGATGTGTCAAGGAAGTCAGCCTGGATCTGGTTTTTTTTTAGGGATGAGATAGAAACGATACATATGTTGGATAAACTGAGTACAGGAGCATGTTTTATATGAGGTCCTTGCTACTGAAGTTCAGCCTAGCAAAGAATTGGGGTACAGAGGAATTTCATTTATTCTTTGTACATCACAACTGAAAATTTATAGCATAAAACTAAAAGAAATTCTGTTCTAGGGAAAAATGGGATTAAGAAAGGCTTTAATGAATCATGGGATAGGCGCTATCCCTTCAGTGTGACGGTGAAGAGGCAGTCATAAGTGTCTTTCTTTTGCTTTTTCCACTACCTAAAAGCCTGTATTGGGATTCAAATTTAGTTTGCTAATGTCAGTAATACCATGTATCTAAAATATCTCTTTTACAGATGTATGAAATGTTTCCCTGGCTTACAAGCCGTTTCCTAGCACCGTTTAAAGAGACTAAGTCCAGCATAGATTTTGTGAACGCTTTACTAGCAAAGGAACTTGAAAGCCACAAAGAAAAAGGAAAACCAAATGAAAACCAAGATTTTATTGATTACTATTTGGATGAGATAGATAAAGTGAGTATCTCTGAATTCTTCTAACATTCCATTAACAAGAAGGGATTTTAAATGCTCCTTTGGTTGTAATGATGTCCAATATAAATTTAGAATTATACAATTTCTCCATAGAAATGTTTATAGGTAGATGAATTAAAGAAAGCTGACACTAAGAGATTGCAGGAGGAGGATGAAGTAATAATATAAGTAGATTTACAGGTAGATTATCTATAACCACAATAATAAGAGATCTACATATGGTTAAGGTACAACTAGAAATTACTATTATGGTGGGATTTGCAGCAGGAGTAGAAAGTATGTACAATTAATAACTTTGGCATGGTGGGAGAACCAAATGTGTATGTGGATAGGATAAACTGAGAAATGTATTGGAGAATAGTAGAAAATGTCTTCATATTATTCAGAAAGTTTTATTTTCTAGCTCTTTTTTTTTTTCCATTTTGCATAGTATTAGTAAATATTCCTGTGAGGTAAGGTGGCTTACTACTTTTTTGTGTGCCATAACTTGATATTTCAAATTCATATCTACAGACTAAAGGACATGCTGATGCTACTTATGATGAAGAAAACTTGATGCAGAGTAGTTTTGACCTCTTTCTAGGAGGTACAGAAACTACAACCACCATTATGCGTTGGGCATTGCTTTTTATGTTGGTTTATCCTGATGTTCAAGGTAAGAACACCCAAACAGTTCTGCAACTTTTTAGAAATTATACATGTTTAAATAGTAGAGCTTGTTCAAAGAATAGTAGAGGAATTAATTATGAGGGTATGAATCAGGTGAACTGCATGTATCTGTTTCTTGTTGTATCCTTTTTAACATACAGGACAGTAATTTTAGGTTCTGTTTTTAAGAGATATAGAAGAATCTAGCATGTGATTCATCTAATCAGGTGGAGGACTCCAGTCTCAGAGGAGATAAATTATACTGTTGCCCTTCCACTCACAATAATGTTTAGACTTCCACTGAGAACAAGGTGGAGTCTTCAGGTCATCCTTTTCAACCCATGACTGCTGCTCTGATGTGCCTCTGGCTTCTTTGCAGCAGAAATAATTTCAGTACAGTGGGAGGCTGCTAATATATGTGGTTATTCCATGAAGCTTAAAACTTCAAACATAGATATCTACATATAAATGCATATAAAAAAGATTAGGGCGAGTAGCTTGAAACGGTATGCTTTTAATAATGATATTCACTGAAGGAAGGTATAGATTGGCAGAGTAAAATAAGTGAAAAGGAAGAGTCAGAGTGTACAGGATAGAAAGGATTAAAAAATATACAAATTGGTTCGAAGGTCTCATATGTGAGAGTCTAAGCTGGGTACCAGGCACAGCAGGAAGCTAGCAAGAAGAAAATGGTGTAAGCAGTAAGGAGAAAGGATCTCCCATTGTTTTCACCTAACAGCTCTTCAAAAAACCTAAAATTTGAGACTGGATTGCACATACTCAATTTTCACAACTCGATCTTTCACCCTCTCAGGATATATTAAAACAGGCTTCAGTTTCCTGAGGCATAGGGTCAATCTAATTACAATGATAAAGGCTGTAGTATTAATCAGACCATTTCAGCTCAGAAATTAATCAGAAATTACCATTTCAGCTCAGATTGTAAACAACAACAACAAAGTCTTTGAGAAAAATTAATTTATGTAAGTGTTTCCCAAGGCAGGTAGTTACAGAATAGCAATTAGGCCATCTGTAGATGACAAGCAAAATATGTGTGGTTCTGGATGAAGAACAATCCTTGATCAGTTACTAAACTGGTCTCCTAATACATGATTAGTATTTCATTTTCCAGTTGATTCCCTGTCTGTGAAAATAAATATTAATAAAAGTATTTTTATAATAATCACCTCAGAGCAATAAATATAACAGGAACCTAAATATTCTCATAGAACAACTTTGTCCACTACTATTATTTTAAGGTATTACCTGGGTAGGCAACCTATGAACAACTTCAGCGTAAAATTTTATTCAGGTCATCTGTATGGGAATTTGAAGGCATTCTTATTTTATAAAATATCTCTTTCATCTTGTTGATTGTTATTCTTACTGTAAAAAGCAATAGGAAAAATTATGACTATAGAGTTTACAGATCATTTATTGTATGTTTAAAACTGACTATTCCTCCTTAGAGAAAGTCCAGAAGGAGCTGGATGCTGTTCTAGGTTGTTCCCATTTAGTTTGCTACGAGGACAGAAAAAAGCTGCCCTATACCAACGCTGTAATTCACGAGATCCTGCGATACAGTAATATAGTCTTAGTTGCACTTCCTAGACAGAGCATAAAGGACACAGAGGTGCTGGGATTTCCTATTCCAAAGGTAAAAATATGCTGCATATTTGAACATCTGTTGTCTGGTACGCTTGTAACAGCTTCTAAAACTGATTTAACTTAACTTTTTAACAACTGAAGCCACCTCAGCTAATGAATCCCAAAACACTGTCCTTTTTTAGTTTCTTTAGATTTAATTGCTCTTTTAGTTGAAAAGCAACTGTGATTGAGAATTGTTGGTATCAATAGGTCTTTGGTACATTAGATGAATCTAGAAAGGCTTTAGAGTGTTTTCCTGATTGGGGTCATGTCCTTTCACATGCCTCTAGGCTATGACTGCCTCTAAAGCTGGCCTTTTGCAAGGAAATGTTTCCTTTTCCTAACTATTAGTAGGTTCTTAGATCATTATTTCTGGTGACAGAAAACTTGTGAAGGGTGACTGGAAATAAACATAGTAATTTCTAGCAAATTCAGGTCTGTCCCTTGTCAAAATGGCTTATCAGCTGGTGAACAGATGCTATCCAAAACCGGAAAAAAGATTTTACTGAAAAACTTGGAAACTTGAAATTATTTTCATATCACAAGATTTTCAATGCAGTATCTTGCAAATTTCATAATGAAACTAAATTATTATCAAGTTTTGTAACTGAAAAGTATGTTAGGACTTGTTGCTCAATATTCTCCCATTGCTGCTTCTCATGTAGTTTCATTTTCATTCCTTTTTTCTGGATTTGCTGAAAGCAACCGTAGTGTTGCAGAAATTACTAAGTAACAAAGGGAAAAATTAAACTGATCCTCATGTTATTCTGTGACTCAGAAGCTGAATAATTAATAAAAATACCTAGTGACAATAGGAAAAATAAAAGCAACACATTTTAACAATATGTACATTATAAAATCCTAACCACTTATTTTATTGAATTTACTGGCAACAAGTAATAAAGGAAAAGATGTCTTAACATGCTCAAAACTTTAAACTTCTTATGAAATGTTTAAAGCTTGATCTCGTTTTTGAAAAAAATGAGATTTTAAATTAGGCCTTTGAATTCTTTGCTGCTTTGTCATTATTTGCTTATCTGATGAATATTAACAATAAGACAGAACTGAAACTGCTGTTCGTTTTTTTTTCAGAACACCATAATTTTACCAAATCTTGACTCTGTTCTGTCTGATCCTGGAAAATGGGAGACACCTCATCAGTTCAACCCAGGCCACTTTCTGGATAAAGATGGAAACTTTGTAAACAGAGAAGCGTTCCTACCATTTTCAATAGGTATGTGCACTGAACAGGGATTTATTTACTCCATGCCCTAACAACTTAAGATCCATTCATTCCCCAGCATAACTGGGGAGGCATCTACAAATAGGTATATAAACACATTTCACGGTTTTAAAGATCTCCAGGAAGAGAGAAGTCCAATTGTATGTGGAAAAGATTGAAAGAGGAGGAATGACACATAGAAAAGTTTTTCTTGGAAGACAGATCCAGTTTCTCTTGGAAGAGAGATCCAGTTATCAAAATACTAGCAGTAAAATGCATCGTGCTAGGAAGACTGTAAATGTAAACTATGCAACCTTGGTCATCAGTTCTATAATGTCTTGCTTCCTGCTGTAAATATGGGGTAAAACTTGCAGTGGAAATACAAGCAGCCTTTCAGTTCTGAATCATTAAATGACAAAGTTAAGAGAAAAGGACAAAGTCTGCAGAGAACAAGCAAACAAACAAAAACCCAAGGGGGGTCAGAAAGGGAAGTGTGATAGAAATCCTTTGGCTGATTGCCTTTTCTGTCTTTTTACAGGGCACCGTGTCTGTATGGGGGAGCTCTTGGCAAGGATGGAGCTCTTCATTTTCTTTTCCACCCTGTTACAGGCATTCACGTTCACCCTGCCAGAAGGAGTGAAAGAAGTCAATACAAAGTTTGTTTTTGGGGGCACAATGAAGCCACCTCCCTACCAGCTCTGTGCCATTCCTCGGTAGGAAATGGTGCCCCACATTCAGGGAAGGCTTACTCTGCAAGATTGTTTCTGCATCTGAATTCTTTTTTGCATGTCTAAAGATTTTTGCTTTCCACTTGATTTGATTAATCACTACCCTGAAAGATGCTTTTCAGACAGTTGCAGTCTGAGGATTGTACCTACAAAGAGTTAATCTTCTGTTCTTGTTTTCTCTATGGAAAATCTTGGTAAATTTCTCCTGATGTATAACAAATAAAGACATTAAGGGAAGAATTAGAATTGGGCCTTATTTATTGCTTACTGGAAAGAGGATTTACAGAGAAAGAACCTGAAGCAGAGTCTATAAATTAGAAGTCTCATGATTAAAGAACTGTGCATTCTTTCTCATAAGCCACAGTTGCATCTGTGGAGATAGGCTTAGAGGTCTTTGAATCTGTCTCAGGATATTAGTGGGTGCAGGAGTTAAAAGAAGCTCTTGGGCAAAGCTTTCTACAGAGGCAGGTAATAGGAACAACGATAATATTCCCTTATACTGATCAGGTTTGTTGTTGTGCAGGCTTGCTGTATGCAACTCTGTCATTGATATCTGGCAAGACAGTTCAGAGTGTCACCCACTACAACAGGTAGTATTTCAGCCCTTCTGATGAAAATAGAGGAGTGCCTTTATCAGTCAGATGTGGAGGGCTTTTCACAATACAGGCAAGAAGCAAAGCTGGAAGACAAATGACAACAGAGAGCAGACACAAAGTGTTAATAAATTCTTCTTTTTTATGAGCCCACTGGTTGACAGCAACATGAGAACCTGTCTTTTTCATGATAGGTATTCTTCTGATGTTTGCTCCAGATCCTCCAATAATTTATTCAGCTTCATTTATTCTTTCAGTTCTTTAATGGATTCTTTATGACAGTTAGCTGACTTCACATCAGTCACCATAAATTAGCATATAGAATCATAGAAAAGACCTCTGAGGTCATCAAGTCCAACCATACCTGTCCACTGCTAAACCGTATCTCCGAGCACCCCATCTACCCTCTACCCGTCTTTTAAACACCTCCAGGGATGGTGACTCAACCACCTCCCTGGGCAGCCCATTCCAGTGCCTGAGAACCCTTTCAGTGAAGAATTACTTCCTGACATCCAATCCGTACCTCCCCTGGCATAACTTTAGGCCCTTGCTTCTTGTTCTATTACTAGTTACCTGGGAGAAAAGACACACACCCACCTCCCTACAACATCCAACAGAAGATCTGGCATTATTGAAGAATTCTTGAAGCCCTTTGTGAGCATGGTGCCTAAGAACTTGGCAAAAGTGGATATTTAACTTTAATAATGCAATGTCACCTGATATTGAGGTAAAAACGTATCTGCATACTCATGCTGTAGTAATCTGTGGTAAGTGTCTGCTCAAACTTTCTAGGGAAAACTACACATGCCACATCAAATGCAAACATGAAATTCAGTTGTGTGTGGTGGCTCCAAAGGACACTCTGCTCCCCTTTTAGAAAGGAGAGGGTGAAATGCCTCATTAGGGAGGAGTGTGAAATATCACTATTCCAGCTCTCTTCATCCCTTTTCTAGGGCTAAGAGACAAATTCAGGAAAGAAATAAACTAAATGACAATCTTGGTTTTCCTGGGGCAATCCCTTTTAGTACCACTTTCCTTTTGTTTTCTAGTGCCTGCTGAAGGAGAGAGCAGGCAACTGAACATACTACAAAAGACATGGTGGGTTTGTCTTTTTGCCTTGAGGAGCTGATACTATTTGTAGGAAAGCACAGAGCAGAGAACAGGGAGGGATTAACATCTTAAGATGACTACTTACTCTGCTTTTCCTGTAAGTAATGTGAGTTTCTGCGAGGGGATGCGGTCCCCACCAAAAAAAAAGTGCAGGACTTGTGTGGAGCAGACATACAAGAAGGTACTGGCCATCCTGTTCCCCACAGATCTCTCCAGTCTCCTTTCCTTGTTTCTATCTCGTCTTCAAAATCTATTTCAGGTATTCTGTTGCTTGGTCTGCCTTCCTGCTTTCAATTTTTGCTGACAGTTTGGCTGCATTTGGTTTCAGTCTTTGCTACAAAGGCTGGTATGAAATAAGCTTTCAGAGGACCATGCACACTCTGTGTATGCTATAGTAAATTCAGGTAAGGCTGAAGTACCTTGTGATAATTCCCAAACACATACAAAATTGTCTTATATAATATTAAGATCTCTTTACTACTTGCCTTTGGAGGGAGCTCTAGCCAATTTATTTGAAGTTGGTAGGGAGCTCAACTCTAAACTGATACATAAAAAGACTCTTAAGAGAGCAAGAACATGTGTTCATCCTCTCCTGTCTCCTAATGTAGCTGCTTGTTGGTTCAGCACCTTTCTATTTAATGTGCTTTTTTACACCTGTGTTTTCAATTCTCCTGAACATTCCTCTGTTCATTTTCTTCCTTATACGATGTCCTTCATCTCCAAATTTCTCTTTGGATATCTTTTGGGCCTGTGCTGCCTGCTGTTCCTTCACCTATTCTTCTTATCTCACCTCACCTCCATCTGTTGTAACATAGATTTGTCAGATGTTCCTCATTCTAGTGTCTTTCATCTTCTTTCTGATTCTCTTGTATCCTCTTTCTGGTTTTACTGTCTTTCCTACACTACACAGTTGCTTGTCTTTCCTTATTCTATACAGTTTCTTAAATTACATGCTGAGTAACCATAGTTCTGTTTCCTAACAGCACTGCTTTGTATGCATTAAGATAAAAAGCTGATAATGACAGTATGGATTGCAACCACTTCATCTCTGCAAGCAGAAGACATCGGGGAATAATGTCATTATTGAAGAAAGTAGCCTGAGGCTTTATTGTCACTAACAGCAGTAAGAAAATACCATTTTGAAAAAGGAGTGGTTACCAGAAAGCTTAAGAAAAAAAGCCCAAGTGGGTAAGTGCCAGCTTCTCCTCTCCTTTCTCTGGTAGGTCATTGCTAATAGATTTAACTGCATTCATTTCGTTGTACAAATGTGTTTAGTTTTGGAAAATGTAATCAGCATTGGAGTATCACCATTTCTGCATATGAAACAAAAACTACTCAATCCTCGTTTCTTGGTTTCTTCTGAATACCATGCTCCCAGGATTTTCCATGCCCTTGGTGTTAAATTGAGTCCCTGCAGCTGTTGTGTCATCGTTTAGGAAAACCCATCGTGTTGGGAGGGTTTTGGCTGCATGCTGCAATGTCTGGATTCTGCTAAAAGGCTTGAAAAAGTTTACTACTTAAAAATCACCACTGAGGATGAGTTATTGTGTTTGATACACATGGTGCAAGAAGCCGCGCCATCGTAGAGAAATATCTGGGAAAAATTAAGTGGACCCCAGTGTTTGAGTTTCACACTTGAAAATCTGGCAGAAACAAAGATAGCCCTGGAGAAACTAGAGATCTAAGATGGGTATTGGAATTTAAACTAAATCTTTGTTGCCTACCATAGAAATATAATGTTAAAATATATGTAATCTGTTTAAGTCCTAGATTGTTTCTCTCCACCTACCTGGTGGAGAGAAGGATGTGAATGTACTGTGGTTTCTCAGGAAGCGGGAGGCAATGCTGAGCCAGGAGAAGATACAGAGAAAGTCCAGCTGAGTCCAGAGAAAAATCTGGTCTTTGGCCAATGTGAAAGAAGAAGGCAGAGGGGCTGGCTGACGTGATGCCACTGGCCACCTCATGCTGTGCTAGGGAAGCCATTTTAGGAGCTGGCCAGCCTGGAAGGAAGGCTGTGGCTGCCATCTTGAGTCGGCAGCAGCAGAACAACCTTGATGTTACAGGCAAATGTTGCAGAACGATCTGCAAAAACAGCAGCTGGACTGGTGCCCGGAGACAACCTAAGGGGAAGGCGGGCTGCTGACAAAATGGTTTATGCAACTGTGTCATGCAGCCCTTCAGAGGGACCCATGTGCCTTCTTACAGAGCAGCTTCCCACAACGTCCGCCTCACGTGGGACGGAGGAAGGCTGGGGTGGCGGGTGCCGCCTCATGCATGTCCCTCCTCCAGCATGGCGGTGACTGCAAGTGCTGCTCTACTTCCCGTTTGGCTCAATTTCCTGCCCTTTTATTTTTTCCAGGCTGCTCCTGCCCCTGTGGTGTGCCCTCATTTTAGACAGGAAGGAGGACACGACTGCTACCAGGGAAGGGCCTCGACATCATGGAAGGAAGCAGAGGACCAGAGTCTGGAAAAGGCAGGAAACCTTCTCCCTCCTTCAGGAAAACACCACCAGGAAAAAGGTTTTAAAGCCTCCTGAAGTGGCCAGAACGTGAGAGGAGACATAGAACCCCATAACAGAGGAACTTGTTGGCAGAAATTATGCCAAAGAAATAAGGAGCTTCGGGCTGGTGTTAAAGCCATGATAAAAGGTGTGGGTGAATCTGACAAGGTGTAGAAGGACCAGTGGAATTTGAATACCTAGATTTTTGAGAAATAACTGATAATGCTACAATGCAGTAAAGCAGCAGAGGTCCTGCTGTGGGGCTGCAGCATGGAGGCAGCGGAAAAGGCCCCAGACCTTGACTTTTTCACTTCCCCATGGAAAAGGTCACTGGACAAAACCGACTTTTCCTCTTGAGAAAAATTATTTACATGGAAAAACTTTGAATATCTAAAAGGCCAGGGAGGGTACGACATTGATGCCAACTGAAAAATTCTGATCAATTGGTGAATTTTAAGTAAACTTTGTAAAATTACACTGGATACAGGGCCGGTAAAACAACTCATTACAAAGAATTTCTTTTTAAAGAGAAAAGTTTTTCTCTGTTGAAGTGGAGAGCTAAATTAGAAATGAGCACCTGGAAAAATAAGCTTTTTATCATAAACAAACAAAGCTTTTGTAGGTACATAGAAACGGGCCTTTCTTGGTTAACATGCATTAATCATTTATGCTTTAGCGGTAATGAAGGAGGCTAATTGATTTGGAGGTCTGGGAACTGTGGGTTGGCAAACTCCAGGCTGTTCTTTCGGGATAAGTATGTTTCACATCCCAGAGCCACAAACTTTGTGAAATAGTTTCTATCCCAAAGGAAGGGTGCTTGAAAGAAGCAAGCTGATGCATAAGTTGTCTTGGCAGGTTTTCAGAAGATTAGTGAAAATATATTTCTTTTACGAGTGTTTTGCTTTCAGGGGATGGGCATTTTTCACAGAGAAGCATTTCCCTGTTATCATTTCCATCTAGATCTGTAACACAGGGCTATAACCGTCACTGTTATGTGGTGCCCAGAATCCCTCTCCTATGGTTTTCGTGGTCTGATTGCAGGCATGTAAGCTCCCCTGATGCCAGGTTTATGCTACCCACATGTGTTGAGGCTTGGCAAAGAGCCTTGGCTACAGACTGCGTTTATTCTCAATTTACCAAGTATGGCACATGCATGTTATGACTAGTTCTTGCTGGGACCCTTAGTTCTGATTGT
>NW_010304490.1:386-63611 GCF_000700745.2 Antrostomus carolinensis | reverse complement strand
CTTTTTTTTTGTAATCTGTGTGTTTCATAATAGATGTACTTTCTATAGGCATATGCTTTATTTATCTGGCAAGCTTTCTGATGATTGCTCAAAATATCCTTTAAGGTATCCAGCTTCGTGTTAAGAATGAAAGGGGAAATTCAGAAGCAGGCAAAACCTTCAGCGAAGTTAGCTATTGCAAATATGTTAGAGAAAAAAGAAAGTGAGGTTATATATAAAACTAGTTATGTTTTCAATTAAATTTGATAGCCTAACAAATTTTGCTTTTTGTGTTAAGCATTAGATACTCATATATCTATCTTAAGATAAATACAGGCTTTTAACGTCTATCAGCCTTGCCATTATTGGATCTACGTATACATGGAATATATACAAAACATTTTAAAAACACCAAGATTTAATATCCGCTTACATTTGCATACTTAATTTGTATGTATGGCTATTGTTTTTCTAAAAGCATTCATGAAGTATTTATAGGAGCACATACCATCCACAATTGTTTCAGAAAATTAGATGGAGAATTTACGTGTGGATATATGTATCCACATTGCCTGGAAAATCTTGGTCCTAGTCTTTTAAGACACTGTACCTACAAATCCTCTGATCCATATTTGATAAACATCATCTGAATGAGAAGAGGGAGAGGGGTATGCAGCTCTTAAATATGCTTGAGCATCAGAAACTAATGAGTGGGACAAAAAGGGAGTGGTTGATATTAAAGAGGGAGGGTTAGGGGCGGGGAATAGTTATTACCTGAAACTTAGACTCTTAGGAAAAAACTGGTTGAGCAACCAGCCTTAATAGCTTCAATAAACTATTTTCAGTAAAGACAAGCTGGTAAAAGCAGCTGTTAAAATGCTGACAATAAGTCAAGTTCTTATAGCTTTGGCTGTATTTCTTCTAATTATGCAGTTTTTAAAGTTGCAACGAGTTCGGAGACAGCTTCCTCCTGGACCAATCCCTTTCCCAATTTTTGGGACCTTGATACAGATGAACTTTCAGTTTAATCGTGATCTCCTCATGAAGGTATTTATTTTCAGATACTCCTAATTATTTAGAAGTCTCTGTAATTTCCCGTAATTCCCATGTAATTTCTCATGTTGTTTGCTATGTGAAAACATCCTCTCCCAAAACTACATTGGTAACATACTGTAATTGTTAATTAGCCACTGTGATATTGCACTCGCTTTTGTTTGGAACTGCTAGTTTGGTTGGCAAAATAAAAAAAAAGTTATTGCAGCCTAAAGTAGTTTGCCAAGCTAAGAAAACTGGTATTGGAAGTTCTGAATGTGTGAAATTCATTCTGATGCTTAAACTCATCACCTTTTAACACTGAATTTGACAAATTCAGGTGAAACTTGATATCCTTCAATCACTCCTTAACGCTGAACTTGACAAATGAAAATTGATATAGTTTAGGATTAAATACCTTTAGGGATACTATATCAGATTTGCAGTTAGGGAAAAGAAATATTATTTTTAAAAAATTACGAGCACAGCATGGATTTTTAGCTTTCTGAGCACTGGCACTCTCTAGCTTGAGCAGTAAGCAGGTACTTAAGATGCACTCAGTGTGTACATGCTTCTTGTGTTTTCAGGATTTAAAAACCCCACGAACCTTTTGTTAATTGTTTTTTGAGGAGTACTTCTGTGCACAAAGCCATCTCTGTTTCATTCTATTGGTTCTTGCAGTGCTTTCACGATTCTCAATAGACAGCTCCAGTGGCTTCTGTCACTACAATTTGGATGAGGAACACCAGTTATTCTGACCAAACAGCAGGTTCAGACACGAATGAGACAGAATGGTCTTACTCAAGTTCCAGTATGTAAATATACAAATGGACAGAGGAAATTAAGAAAGTAATTGGTCCAGTTTCTACAAGCTAGTTACTCCTCTGACATTTCTGTGTTCTCTTTGCCCTGCTTTATCAGTACAAATGATAGAAACCCT
This sequence comes from Antrostomus carolinensis, assembly GCF_000700745.2. Classification (NCBI taxonomy): domain Eukaryota; kingdom Metazoa; phylum Chordata; class Aves; order Caprimulgiformes; family Caprimulgidae; genus Antrostomus; species Antrostomus carolinensis. The sequence goes on along the minus strand of NW_010304490.1, from coordinate 61,660 downwards.
CTTGAAAGAAATTAATGTATAGAAAATATCCTTTATCACATGTATCATTGTGAATGTGAGCCTTGGCTTATATACAGTAATAAAAGCTACCCAGTGTTTCTTGGCGTAGATCTGTGGCTCTAAAAGGCTGGAATAATATTTTTTTCCAACAGTGAATGCTGGAAAAGACATCCATGCTTTCTCACAGATAATTGTAATCTTGTGGGAAAGATGGAGAACTTCATTCCAGCTTAGGGCTGGTCTTGTAATCAGTATTAAAACAGGTTCATCCTCTGTCTGCAGCGTGTGGGATTTAATCTGTGCTTTCCTGGCTTCTCTCCCATCTACAGTTGGCAAAAATTCATGGCAACATATTCACCTTATGGTTTGGATGGGCCCCAGTGGTCGTACTGAATGGATTTCAAGCAGTTAAGGATGGTATGACCACGCACCCTGAAGATGTTTCTGGGAGGCTAGTGTCTCCTTTCTTCAGAGCAATGGCCAAAGGAAAAGGTGAGACTTTCTTGCCATAAATATTGCACAGAAACATCGTCTTGACAAATCGCAGCTCTTTTGTAGCTTGTGACCACTTCCAAAGCTACCACAGTAGCAGGATTTGTCTATGAGGAATGACTGCCAGGTGAACTGCAAAGTAGGGAGAGGTGAAATAGCTTTTCGATAGTAGTAAGAGGAAAAGACCAGCAAAAGAAAAAAAAAAAATCATAATGACTTGTGTGAAATATTCACTGGAGCAGATTCAGAGGTGATGAGGTGTGGCAGTGGTAGGTTGTGCCAGACAAAAGTGGAGGAAGAGCAGAAAACAACACACTCCCTTCTCCTGGACTTGGTGCCTCCCACCATTATGTTTTTAATTGAAGAGTGAGCTTGATGGTGGGATCTTCTTCACATTCTCTTCCTTTTGTGAATGTTTTCTTATTCTCACAGTTGGCTCTGGAGTTTCAGTGTACTTCTGTTTCAACCTTTTTGTAGGTTTCATACTCCCCAATCATACCGGAAATTCCCAAACTCCTGATTTTCAAGAAGACATGCATTCTGAAACAACTTTTGTTTTATTTTAAAGTTTTGGTTTATTTTTTATTTTATTTTTGTTTTATTTTGTTTTGAACCTCGTTTTTTTTAAGGAAACCTAATTCCTTAAATATTTATAATTTGAATTTTTTTCAGTCTTTGGTGGTTCTTACACTACATTAGAGATGCTGTTAGTATACGAAGTTAATTTCTTCTGAAGATATTTGTCACAAAGCTCAAGTACTGAACTTTTCTGCCTTGTGGACAGGAGCTTTTCTGCCCGACTGTGGACAGTCAGAATGCTTTCCCATGGTCAGGTGAGCTCCAAGCATAAAAGAGAGTGGGAGACAAGCACTTCAGAGAACATCTAGAGAAGCAGCTGTCAAACTTTGAGATAAATGATGGTCTTGAACCAAGATTAATCCTGCAAGTCATCTTATTACCCAGTTGGATTTGCCCATTTTAGCCCTGCCCACGTGCTTACAAGCCACAGCTGCTCCTTTGTGTCTGTGTTCATAGGCAATGCAATAGTTTCATTACGTTCTGTGGTTTAGTAAATCTCTTAATGTATTCTTTATCTCTAATAAATATTATCATGATAAAGAACTCTTCCTTGAATGTATGCAGGGATTATGTTGGCAACTGGTCATACCTGGAAGCAGCAGAGAAGGTTTGCACTGAGGACTCTACGGAACCTTGGTCTAGGAAAAAGAGGTCTAGAGCATCGAGTTCAAGAAGAGGCCCAGTACCTGGTAGACTTCTTTGCAAGTATGAAAGGTATCTCTGCAATAAATACGGATTCATTTTTGTCATTAGTCTGATGTCTTTAGTGTTTGCATTTCTCTGTCCTGCTCTGAAATGAAGGGCAGCTTTTGTTCCACAACAGAATGTTCTGGGTCTTACAGTGCCTATATGGAATGGACTGAAAATGCAAAGACCTCAGTCCTGTGTCTTCAAACCCAGGGGAGACTACTGTTCAAAGTTATTAACAAAACTACTAAAATTGGGAAGCACAGCTTGAGTTTATATATTATTTATATCATAGAATGCTTAAAGTGGAAAGGGACCTCTGAAGATGCTCTAATCTAACCCCTTGTCAAAGAAGGGCCAATAGAAGCATGTTTCTCAGGGCTGAGTCCAGTTGGGTTTTAAATATCTGCAAGAATGGAGTCTTCACCAGCTCTCTGAGTAACCTGTTCCAGTGTTCAATCAGCCCTCCCATAAAAAGGTTTCTTATGTTTAGGCAAAATTTAATGCATTTCAGTTTTTGTCCATTGCCTCACTTGATACCGAGAAAGGTCTAGCTCCATGTTCTTTATTCCCCTTCATCAGGTTTTATACACATTTAAGATACTTCCCTGTATCTTAATACGGGGAAGCCTTCTCTTCTCTGGACTAAACAGTTCCAGTTCTCTTAGTCTCTCTTACATCAGATGTTCCAATCCCTTAATTGTCCTTGTGGCCCTTTCCTCAACTTTTTCCAGTATGTTCCTGTCTCTCTTGTACTGGGGAGCCCAGAACTGGACCCAGCACTCCAGAGGGGTCACACCAGTGCTGATGGGAGGGGAAGGATCACCTCCTTTGACCTGCTGGCAATGTCTTTCTTAATGCAACCCAGGATGATGTTGCCCACCTTTGACTCATGTATGATGCTGGTGCATAAAGATGCAGACCCATTATCAATGCTGATGAATTAAGTCTTGTAATGCCATTTGCATGCACTCTGTAAAGCAGTGACTAGAATCTTATCTTCATTACAACATTTCATCCTGATCAACCCAGTTAGGAGCATGTGAGCTGGATTTCCCAATACTGATCATTATGCAAAGGCATAGTAAATCAGGACATGCTGTGGCAAGCAATCTAGCCCAATTCCACAGCTTAGGAACTAGGAGAGACTGCGATGTGAACACGTGTGCAGGAAAGAAAAGCCCTGAACAATAAGTTGCTAATCAGAATTGTGCATTGGGTGTTAGACAGTTGCATCAGTACATACATAAATGCAGTTGTTTATAATAATTTATTCTGGAGTCACAAAATATGTTTTTTTGAGATTAGTTTTTCAAGTAATAGCTTTAAAATTAGTTAGTATTTTGTTGACACAATTAGTTGAAAAGAATTTACAACATTTTATCTTACTGGAGATTTTACATCTCTAGCAAGTTCAGACAAAATATAGTAGCCTTACATGTATTTATGTTCTTACTGAGTAAGGCTGCCTCTCTTCTTACAGTTCTCCCCTCACATTTCCTTTGACCGCAGTGTTTTCAGTCATGCCCGTGCTTGAGACCTATTTTGAATTTACCAGACAGAAAACTTGCATATATGTGTGTGTGTGTGTGTGTGTGTGTGTATACATATATATTTTTTTTCCTTTTTCTTTTTTTTTTACCTCTAAATCTGCTCTATCACATTATGGAATATTTTACACCTTTGGCATTTCTTTAGGGTGCCACACATTCCCAGGATTATGGGATTGCACTACAGTTGTGAAGAATCAGTTTGATACTACATTTTTGTAAGAGGATTGCTGCTTCTCTGTGAGATGCAATGCTCCCTTGAAAGTTCTTTGGGTCACCTATAATATTCCCTCTTTTACTAAAGCAGAATAGGAGACATTAACAGTGACATTTATTGTTATGGTTACAGGGAAACCCCTGGATCCTTCTTTCCCTCTCGTTCATTCTGTCTCAAATGTGATTTGTGCTGTTGTTTTTGGACATCGCTTCTCCAGAGAGGATGAAACCTTCCATGAACTGATTAGAGCCACAGAGCATCTCTTCAAATTTGGAGGAAGCTTTATTCATCACGTAAGTAAATGATCTGTTGTCGTTTTCTGTATAAGACAGAAAGTAAGAAACGCTTTCCAAGAAGCAGCTGTTAGGCAAAAGTTTTCGAATGGGTGAGTGATGTTGTGTGCAGCTTTCCTGGGCAGTGCGCTGTCTCAAAGTGTGACGGTAGTGCTCTACATGCCAGCCTTGTCCATTTGTGTTCATTGTCCTGTGTTTGAGTACTATGATAAGGCAGTTTGCTCCTAAATCTTTGCAGCAAGGCACAAGCTGGTGGACTGCTCCTAGGTCATGTTTACTTGATTTCTCAGCCCCCATGCACAACAGATTCCTGCCTTGGACATAAAGATTGTTAAATACTAAGTGTCAGGTCTAAAAGTGTGATTCATATGCCAAGTTTAGACACTGTTTTATATACAGTCAACAGAGAGAATGATTCAAATACCTAAGTGTTTGGCCTGTGGCTACTTATCTCCATTTCCTCTATTAGAAGTGGAGACTTGAAGACTTCCCAGAGAAATTCCACTCCTTCATGCTGAGTGAGGAGCAACTCTAGACGCAGGCAGCAGAAGACAGGAAATACCAGGCCAGCAAATATACCTGGCAATCAAAACAATCAGTGCTCTTCTGAGAGTCATGGACTTACCTAGAAGAAGCCATCTTTGCACAGAGATGTATTCCAAGTTGCCTGGGAATTCTGGTCCTGGTTCCACTTCTAAAGTTGTCTCATACATCTTATGCAGTAGCTTCTTAATGTAAAACACGTAAGAAATCCCTGTAATACAGAGATTTCCCCCCACATCCCGTAGAGTGTTCTTCTCACTGAGTTATGATCAGGTTCCCTTTTGCTTAGCCTGGCTTTGGTCTTGCAAGTTGTTTGTAGTGGAGGCAGACAAGACCTGCTTTGGGATAGAGAATATACCTCCTTTTCTTCTCTTCTTCTTATCCTAGCTTTGCTTTAGTTCAGTGAATAAGATGCTGTTCTGGGAAATAAGAACAAGGGTTCAAACCATTCTAGAGGGAGGGCTACAATCTTCCCACTTTCTGGCTGCAAAGGGTGCTCACTATTGTGTAAAAAGAGGACAGGGCTGCATCCACATCCCCATTTACTAACTGAATTTGTGCTGTCAGGGCGTGAATGGGACAACACTGTGAACTGGGCCCCCCTAGAAATGGAAGAGGAGTTTTGGCAGGACTGGTAGCCAGGAAGGTTGATAGGTTCAGTTCCTGTCTTGAACATTGACAGCTAAATTCCACTTGCAGTTACGGTGCCATAAGAGCTGGAAAGTGCATGCATTTGAGAGTGGGAATGCATATAAACTGGGCAACCATATGTGATTAGTCAGACCACAGTTGTAGGTAAGGCTTATAAACAGATTTTGAGAGAAAAAGAAATACCAGAGATGGAACTAAACAAAAAAGATATGAAGTTCTATGTGAATTTACCAAGGGCTGGGCTACTAGCTTTCTGTGCTAAGGCAATAATTAATTCATAATTAATTATTATAGACAATAATAATTGATTTATATTAATATGTCTGACAATAAAAACTGATTTTCAAAAAAGACAGAATTATAGTCTATCTAATTCAGCCAGATTCCAGTGAACACCTAATCATGTGCTTTCTGTGGTATAGTTAGGAGAGTACAGGAAGAGCTCAGCAAAATGAAGGCTAAGAAGGGATAGAACTTCTATTGATAAACAAATCATGGGATTATGTTTTGAGCAGGAAAAGAGCCATTGAGAGAAAATATACTGCAGATACAAGAACAATGTATACAAATTACCCAGGCATAAATACAGGCTGAAAATCAGGATGAACTTTCTAGCTATCAGAGTAGGTAGAAAGCAGCTATTCTTAGGCCAGATTTTCCCAAACACTAAGAGAGAAGGATAAAATTAATCTGGTTGTGTCAGCTAACCCATTCTTCTTTACTAGAGAGAGCACTCAAAAATGTCAGGTAGCTGTTTCTCAGCTTTTCTGGGTTTCAGATGTTTAAAGGTTTTATTGAGGAGCATTGAGAGCTCAATTAGTAGAGAGTGCTTTGGGGGATTACCCAGGTTGTGTACCAGCTGCTGACAGCCAGCCCTTGTTTTAGGTTTTATCAACTGCTTTTCTACATCCTAGTGTGAACAGTTTGCAAGGGCTTTGCTTCTTCCTTCCTGGTATTCTCCACTGGAGGGCAGGAACTCACTTTTTAAATGTCTGAATACAGTTCGTCACAATTGAATACATGAATTGAATAATTGAATAAATGAACACAGTTCATTCTAATTATGATCATTCTAATTTGGCTTGTGGTTGAGCTGAAAGCCTGTAGAACTCTGAATCTTACCAACAACACAGCTAGAAATTATGTAGTGCACTGCTTCACAACTTGAAAACATAAGCATAATCTTTGTCAGAATATTTTACTAATGATGCAAAGACCACGTGCTAATGTTCCTTTTTAGTAGGTCTAAAATGCATTTTCTAGTGATAGAGACTTTGTGGTACCTCTTGTATGTCACTCCCACAGCTGTATGAAATCTTTCCCTGGCTGATGTGCCGTCTCCCTGGTCCTCATAAGAAGGCGTTGTCTTGCTATGATGTCCTGAGCTCTTTTACAAGGAGAGAGATTGGAATGCACACAGAGCGCGGGACACCAGACGAACTGCAGGATTTCATTGACTTTTACCTGGATCACATTGAAAAAGTAAGTATTTGTTCTGACTGATCACACATTCATGAGGAATAAAGTGAAATGGACCATTAAATCATCCAGTCTGAGACCTTCTATCACAATCTCTTACCTTTTATAGACATGCTAATGTGAATCCAGTAACCAGGGACTTGCTAAATCCTTTCTGACTGTTGGCATGCCACAGCACCTTGCAATCCTTTCATTAAAGGGAAGGTTAACACACTGCATTTTTTCTCATTGGCACAAGTTACAAAATGATTTAAGGTCTCTGGGAAAAAATACTGAATTTCTAAGTGGACCACAAGACAATTGGACCACAAGACAATTGGACCACAAAGGTTTTCGGGAGACAGAGTGGGATGTTCTGGGTAGGATATTTGGCTGGTAAAGGTTTGTCAAGAGAGCTTGCTGCAAGAAAACAGTTGGATTTTGAGAGCATTTTGTGGGGAAATAATTTCGGAGTCAGTGGAGTTTCAGACAATGCTGGAGATGAGGAGAGTGCCAGGGTCAGTGAAGTTTCAAGCAGACAAAGGGAACTGGGACAAATAAAGGTGTTTTAGTAGAGGTAGGTGGGAATCCATAGGGTTTTGGAAGGCTGTAGGAGGCTTGTATAAGCTTTGAGGGAGGATGCATATCTCTCCCTTTTCCAGACTGTATCAGGATCACTTTTTCTTTGTCTGAATCTCTTGGGAACTGGATCTAATCCCTGGACTAGCAACTGCCCTTCCCCTCTGTGACTCCTTCTACCTCCACTTAATCACTCTTCCTTTCTCCTCTTTTCCACTGCAGTAGGTGATATTCCTCCTCCTGTTCTGCTTGCTTGGTGATAGGAAACAAAAGCAGAAAGGGGAGGAAGTGATGAGACTGGTGTTACTGGGGGTGACAAGGCAAGAGTGACTCAGAGAACCAAATGAGGTACCCAGAGTGAGGGGTACCTAGTCTCACAGCCCCTGGAGAAGTGGGGAGTGACTGCTGCTCCTGGGTGGCAGTGCTTCCCTGCAGGGACAGCTGGTGTCCCTTCCCCTGTGGTCACGCGATGGTTGCAGCATCAGAGGTCACTGTGACCTTGCCAGGCTGTAGGCACCTACCCTGCACCTCCTGGCACAGCCAAAATGAGTCTGCTGTCCTGGACTGCTGCGTGCCTTGTGTCCTCCCCGAGGTGGCTGTGCTGCTGTGCTCAATCATGCTAGAGAGACATGCATCCAGGGAAGAATGTCTGTTAGCTATTTCCATCAGTCAGCTCTTTAGTATTTTAGCATATCTTATGAATACTTGATAGTGCTTGATTTTATTATTGTTGTTGGAAACAAAGGCAACTATCTTGTGGAACTCCAAGTATATTGCAACAATGAAGTTGTTGTCGAAGCTGGTAATTCTATCAAAGAATCAGATCATATCTCCTTGCCAAGATCAGTTTTCTGTATCATAATAAATAGCATCAATCTCTATTTCTAGCTGATTATTCTTTAATTAATTCCCATATCAGATGCTGTATTTTTATGTCAAGGGTGGATGTCAGCCTACCTGGCTTCTTATTCCTTGGGTTTTCTTGTTTTAAATTTTTAGATACTGGCACAATATTAACAGGTCTGGTCTTCGAAAGCGTTGAACTGTTTCTAAAGCCTTTCACTGCTGTTCTAAGATTTATGAGACTTAAACATCAGTGGACTAAAAATTGTTTCAGTGAGCTCTTCTGGGACTCTGTTGGGTGGAAATAATCTGAATATGTTTATTAAAAAAATTTAACTGTCTGTAATAGAAACACGGAGGCAATATAAAAAGTTTAGATGATATTACAATGGGGAAAAATGTCTTTCCCACTTTCCAATTGCTCCACTGGTGAAAGAAAGGTTCAAGATTCCTGAGCATAACCTCCCTAAATTTAGACAATTATTTCCCCCCAACCATAACAATATTCTTTCATAATTTCAGCATACACACACACATCCTCACACTTCTAACTGAAAATGGTACAGCATGTGTACGTGAGTCATTGCAGCCTTGTAGTGGAGAAGCCACCTGAATACCACAGGTTAAGAACTTCTGACAGCCCAGTGTTCATTATCTGGTCACTGTATTGCTTAGCAGAAAAATTAAGTGATGTAATATGACTCAAGGCATGAAAAATGATATGCTGGTACACATCTTCAGAAGAACATTTACTTATGAAACATTCTAAATGTACCACTATTTGCACAATTAAACCAACAATCCTTTTCTGTGGAGAACATGTGATTTAACTTCATGATTAAGAATGGAGTAAAAATGGCTTGTCCATTTGTGAAATTTTAGCTTTTTGTATTGATAATCACCTTTGGTGTCTAATATTCTTTATCAGTCTCTCCATATTGTACTACAGGCAGAACACACTACAGCTTCAAACCAGTGATAAAATCACATTTAAAGCTATTCTGATTTTTCTAACTTTCATGTATAAACCTCTACTTTATCTTATCATTTTCAGTCCAAAGATGAACCCAGGTCTACATACGATGAAGAAAACATGGTTTATTCTATAAATGACCTTTTCTTGGGTGGATCAGAGACAAGCAGCACTACTTTGAACTGGGGCCTGCTCTATATGGTAGCAAATCCAGATGTCCAAGGTGAGTGGATAACTACATCACAAATATCTCTGATGCAATAGAACAGCCAAGGCATAAGATTTTTATGGATCAGAGGCTATTCCTAGATATTGGTATATGGTTAGTGGCACATGGACCTTTTTGTACTGGTGGATCTGTACTGGGCAGCATTGGTAGATCCAGAGAATCTGTATAAAGGCTCTTACAGCAGTCACAAGCATTAGGCAGTTCCCAGAAAGAGTTAACATGCGTATGTACAGGAGGTTGTGGTTGATTGAGATGGAGAGGTTGGGGTCTTTAGGGAAATGAAGATTGTGGTAGGGTAATCAATGGAGTAGGAGAACTGGAGTTGCTGTTAGGGAAGCCAGAGAGTTTACACACATAATCCTTGAAGGAACAGTGGCCACTGCTGTAGCCGTTGGTGAGGTGCTGATGGTACGTCAAGAAACTGAGTTGGGTTCTTAGTCATAAACACAACTGATGACTGACAATAATGAACCAGAAACTGATGTATGGTAGTAGAGATGTCACTCTTTAGAAACTTCCTTCAATTCTGCTGTGTATTGGCTTAGTATCAGTGACGATGGCTACAGGGAGTCCTGCCCTTCTTTGTGCTCTGTAGGTCAACAGAAGTAGTAAAGATAATCACCTAAAGGTCAGTTGGCAACTCTGACTTTATTTCTATCCATCAGTCCATCTAAGATCCCAAGGTATCAGGGTGTCTATTTAATCTGTGACTAAATTAACTCTGTGATGTATTTGAGCTTCTTGAAACAGAAATTATTCCAGTCAGAAGGGGAATTTGATGGCTTATCTGTTATGTCTATGTATCTTTAAGAAGTTTATTTTTAAATAGCTTTTAAATAAGCACCAATCACTGTCAAAGAGCACTAAATGAAAACCAATGGAAGAATGATCTCTTATGCTGCATAACAGAAATCTCATTGTTAGACAGCAGAATATGTGCAAATGAGAACAGGGTTTTAAATGGTGGAAAGAGATGAAGACAAGAAAAAATTGCTCAACTTGGAGCTGTCGCACAAGAAGGTCTACTTAATCTTGTATTATTGCATGTTTATTGCCATCTAATATAACATAGGTTATGAAAACACTGACTCACCTAAATAATGTTATTTATCTAAATATATATAATACCTTGCATATACTTGGGAAAGCAAGGTGTTTGCAAAATGATCCTGCCTGGGCTTCTTGAGTCATACGTTGCATCTAGACGCTCATAATGAACTGACACCAGTATATCTGTCCTCATTTAATTGATGGCTTCTTTTTGAACCTGTCATATTTTGCCTGTGTTGACACTCACTGCCAGTGTTACGCAGCACAGTTATGTACCATATGGAAAAATGTGGCCTTTTGCCTAGTCACTGGAGTGGGCTCTCCTTGTTCTCAGAACTACTGGAACAGAGGTGCATATGTATACTTACACAGTGAAAACTATTGGAGCCTGAAGTAGTCGTGCTTGATTTTGCAAGCTAGTTCTCCAGAGAAGGAAATTTACTTTAAAATCTTTCTATATATACATTTTAAATTCTGTAAGGTTCTTAAATATCTGTTGTCAGGGTCTACCTAACATAGTTTTGTGAAGGACTACTGGCAGTCACTGTGCGGGCTTCATGTGAATGAACATGAACTGATCAATGCCAAATGGGCTTCCCTGCATCTTAATGCTACTTCAAAGGGCTGGAAAAAGATAAGATCATTCTGTAAAAATCTAAGGCATTTGTATTACGTGTGTACTGTCTCTCTTGAAGTTTACAAAACAAATTTTATACTTTTGTTAATGCTCCCAACACTCCTGTGCAATAAGTACTTTAAATCACGCTCTTCTTGATCAAAAGGCAGGTGCCAAGAAGAAGATTCAGTTTTTTAAAAGATATTTGGACGTTGTTGTAGTTGGCATTGCTTCACTTCGCAGATGTCCTGCACAAGAACCATTTTCTTTTAATAGAAAGAATCAGGCTTCTAAGGCTCAGATTCACCTGGCTTAAATTCCAGAGAGCTGGGAGCTTAGTGGTTCTAACTGGCTGTAGGTGCCTGAGGCACCTTGCCGAAAGAAAACATAAAGATAAATCAGAGCTCTCTTGCATTGAAGTGTTAGTAAGGCAACTCTTGAAGAGTTTTAAATTTTTGAGCAACAAGTGTCTTTTCTTAATCTACAATCAAACAACTTCAGACTGTCCTGGTTTTTAGCTGAAACCCCTTATATTTAAGCTGTTGGAACACCCTGCAACTTTTAGTTTCTTTATAAAGATTACTTACATTTTACATTATTTTTGTTGCTGTCCTCATAGTTATAAATGGGAAATGTCTTTGAAAATGGAACTAGTGAAAATACTTGATATATTTTTCCTCCTGCAATAGTGAATATTTTTCCCCAGAGAAAGTGCAGAAGGAGCTGGATGCTGTTCTGGGTCCTTCCCAATTAATCTGCTATGAGGATCGGAGAAAACTGCCCTACACAAATGCTGTGGTTCATGAGGTTCAGCGCTTCAGCAATATTATCTCAGTTGGCATGCCCAGAGTGTGTGTGAGGAACACTACATTGCTCGGCTTTCCCGTCAAAAAGGTACAGACACAGTTTCTTAGTTGCTACAGACCTTTCCTGCATCAGTAGGGAAGGATGTGGATTAGAATATGTTTGTGCCAGGGTCTTCTCCTCAACAGCAGTGGGGTTGGATACCTCTGGGTCATAGCCTGAATGGGAAGGACAAGACACCATCTGCCAGGCTGAGTTGAGCGATGCAGCTCTTGGGAGAAGTTTATCAGGAGTGAAAGATGCCCCTGGATAATAGAGAGGATTTTAGCAAGTGTTTCTACAAACCAATGAAGACAAAACCTTAGCAATTGATACTGAAGGATACTGTGATGGATTTGGGCTGATAAGGCATTGGAAAGATTTCTGACTGATTTTTTGCCTGCAGAAAACCTAGAAAAGATCCAGGGAAGAGCATGAATATTTGCAAATAGCTTTTGTCAAAGAGACTAAACCACAGAAACTTCTAATGTTAGAAGTGGAAATGTGTTTAGTACAAACAAAGTTATTAGTTTCTATTCTCACAGCCACTACCACTGTCAGGCTTGGACTGACATTCTGAAACAAAAAGGCTTCAAGTTCCGCACAGTTCCTGCTGGGGAAATGAACCTGCCACCATAAAACACTGAACTCTGAAAGTGAACGAACACTGGTCTTGCCTGACAGGTTCTGACTGCTCGGAGAGGATCGACAGCCAGAACTGAGTTAGTGTTTTTCTCCTTTCAGGGCACCATCGTTCTTCCAAATATTGCTTCGTCTTTATACGACCCAGAGCAGTGGGAAACACCTCGACAATTCAACCCTGGTCACTTCTTGGATAAAGATGGAAACTTTGTGAGCCAAGAAGCCTTTTTACCATTCTCAATAGGTAAATGGACTGACAGCATAGATATTAATGGTTTGGATTGGGATTGTAGATGCCTGTTAAAAACCCATTGGTTGCTTATTTTAAACCTCTTTGTGGAAAACAGTGATAAAATCAACATGATTATTTTCAGTAACATTTCCCAATCCAACTATAAACATTTTTACTACTGAACAAATAATAACATGGAAAATCAAAATTTTCTGACAAATGTATACAACTAACCCTATTTTTGGAAGGAAATTCTCTGCTAGTGATTATGGTTACTGTTATGGGGCATATGTTTCAACACCAGAAGAGTTTGGAAAGTACTTGCAAGCAGCTGTGCTGATGCTTTAAGCATACAAAACTGGAGCACGACATCTCCCAGGAAGAGCAAGTCCTTATTCTTCATTTACATATTTGACCAAAAACCTTTAAATTTGTCAGTCAAATGAGGCTGAGGTTTTTGACATAATTTAAGCAAAACTCAGAGCAGAAAGGGTGCACAGTTTTCTGTAGCTGCAGATAGGATTCTTTAAAGGAAGTATTATGTGAAGTTTTGTGTCACTGGTTGCATTAAGTCCTAAAGAAATTCTAGATTCAGCAAAAATACCTTTGCTTTGTGTGAGGATGAGGACGACTGCTTTTGAGGGTAATTTACTCACTGTCCTTCCCCTCTTCCTTCTGCAGGGCACCGTGTGTGTTTGGGGGAGCATCTAGCGAGGACCGAGCTCTTTATTTTCTTTGCCAACCTGCTGCGGGCATTCACCTTTCAGCTCCCTGAGGGGGTGACGAAGATCAACACAGAGCCCATTTTTGGGGGTACACTGCAGCCCCACCCGTACAGGGTTTGTGCCATTCCACGCTAGGGTGGGCATGTGCAGCATGTCACAGACCATCTATGAAGCCATCTTATTTACTTTTGTGAATTAATATCTTGAGACCATATAACATTTTTTTAATCTTGGATATGACTTTCCACTCCAAAAGCCATTTTATCTACAGCAGGTCATTTTGTTCAGATCCTGTTACCTGCTCTTGAAGGTGATTTTTTTTTTTAAATTTTTTTTTGTTAAAAGCTCTTTTGATTTGGAACACACCATCATTCTCAGCCACAAAGGCATCATGCAGTTGCTGTCTGGCCTGACAGATTTAAATCTGGTACACTGGTGAGCAAATGACAAAACTGACTGTCAGACTGCAAAAATTAATTCATTATCTCTGAGTTATCCAGCTTTCAAAAACAATGGAGTTTGGAAAAATGTACCTGGAAAATTCTGCCTCTTCATGTTACTGTCATTGCTCATAACATTTCAGTCAACTTTTTGTTGATGGTCACTAATAAAAGATATGAAGGAAAAATCAGCAACTGGTTTTATTTATGGATTACTTACAGTTCACTGAGAATTTCTAGATTTGACCCAGCAGAATATGTAAAAGGCATTTTAAATCTGCCAGAGGATAATTGGTTTGAGTCCAGCAGAGAAAAAGTGCAGGCTGAAATTTGGTCACAGAGTGAAGATACAGAGAGATTATTTCTTTTAGAGCAGATACTTTTAATATTTTCAAATTCTGGCAAGTTAATTATTTGGAAAGTCCTTTCTAACAGAGCAACTGTTTGCTCCTGTGGGCTTGCTCCTGTCAAGATCAGCACTATTTATTTATATTGTCTGGAAAAGACTTGTAAAGCATAAGTGAACTTGTCCTTCATTAAGATTCCTATTTCTGTGAGAGAGGATAGGACAGCTGAACAGATTATCATCTGTTAAGATGGTTATTACTAGATGTCGGCCGCTGTGTGATTGAGATTAGTTTAGACAGTTTACCGTGAATCACAAATTTAGACTTGTCTCATTATTCCTAATTCAACAGCTGATGGAACACAGCATCAAAATAGTAAGCACTTGATATTTAGCTGTTATTAAATTAAATGGCAGAATAGCACTAGTGAAATATGGTAGATCACATCCTGACATTTTATTTGACAGAAAACTGTGTGCCCTGTTAAAAACTGATGTCAAAGTCTATGTGGATTTGCACGTGTGCAGAGATAGATAAGGCAAAGCAGAAAACACAGTGATTTGGGGATGTTGGGGCTGTCATTTCTTCTTAAAAATGAAGCTGGAAACATGAGTAATATTGCAAGCATTAACATGGTTGCTGTGAGATGTTGTCACTCCTGATGGCCGCATGCTTGCCCAGATATCCTTCCAAAAGGGAAGATCATAAATAGGCCCGAGATGGAATCTTGCCCAGGAAGGCCTGTATGCAGCTGGAGCAGGTTGAGTTGCCTGGACCCAGGCAATGCCATAACCCAAAACAATGGCCATGACCACCACTTGTCCAGATGCTCAAGAGGAGATATGCAGGGTGCTTCAGAGGAAAACTGTATGTCGTGTGTATATGTGTAGGTTACTCACACATGGCTGTGCTAATAACTATCTGTGACAGAAACTGCTAGCTGGTGATTTTTGATCCATTGCGCATAAATGACTTGGAGAGGAGAGCCCAGCACACGAGGTGTGGCAGCAGGACATCAGCAGGAGGCTCACAGGAGGGAGATGGGAGAGGCATGCTTTTCAGATCCTTTGCATTTCTGTTCTTGCCTGACCTATTTCAAAAACAATTCACTTCAGCTCCTGTTCTAATAAAGCCTGATCTTTTTGAGCTTTTAAAAACCTTTAAAAGCCTGGTTGATGTTGCCACAGAGGGACAACAAAGCTGAGAGCAGCTTTGAGGGGAGCCCAGCTGCCACTCCATGTTCTATGCCAACTCTCTCAGCCTTGGCTGTGTGGTGCCTCCTCCATCAGTTTGCTAAGCCATGTCACTCCAGGGCTGCTGGTCTTAAGGGATGTCTTGGAGACCTCCATCATATCCTTTATTCCTCTCTGTTCTCTTGATTATTGTTCTATGTGATTTATCATGGCTTGCTCAGGCTCCCTTTTTGGGACAGATGAGAGGGATTGACACCCTTTCTGTTATCTGTATCATGGATGCTAACCAGCCTGGTAGTGTCAGTCCACAGCTCAGTTTGTTGCTCCCACATCACCTTTTTTACTTTCTCTGTGATGACTGAGGTTAGTTGCCTTTAGCCTGTAAAGCTGAATGTACTTTGGTGTCTGATTTCTTGGCATGGGGCCCCATTTAAAGGATTGCTGTTCTCCTGGATTGTCACATTAGTGTGTAGGTCAATCTCTGTCTTGCACTTTTTAGATCACATTTCAAAATTTAAAACCTTGTAGATAGAACACTGAAGAATGATTGGGAGTTGACCTGGGCAACCAGTCAAGGACGGCAGATTTGTAGGTGGTTTGTAGCGTGGTTAGGCCACACTTCATTTTCCTGGAAACAAACTGGAAGTTCAGTTTACAAACATGGGAAGATGGTCAGGCTTCAGCATACAGGTTTTATCAGTGGTGGAACTCTTTGCTTTGTCCTTCATTACCCCATCCTCCCCTCACTGCTGAGCTCTTTTCCTGTGACTCCTCAGAGCAGCACCATGCAACTGGTCAACCATACAGTGGAAGATCTGGCTATAAAGGAAAATATAGAAGATGTAGACAGGCAAAGTTGCAGATTTTGGGTAAGAGGTTAAGAAAAGTAGATCACTGCTTAGTGTAGAGATCTTTTAAAATATACCATCACTTGATGTTCATGGAAGATTTCTGTCTAGATTAGGAAGAAGAGGTTAGAAAATAACTAGATGAATGTGGTTTTCAGATCAGCTGGACTGAATATCCAAGGGCACTTAGGGAACAGTATCAACCTCATAGCTATCAGCAATTATCTATGAGAACCTGTGGAGGATGGGAAAAGGTCAAAACATTTGCTTTTCTTCAGAAGGTAAGAGAAGTTGCAGTGTTATAAATCAGTCAGCCTGATTGCACTTCTCAGAATATCCTGGAAAAATAATCAAATTGTAAGCACTGGGAGGAAAACAGAAAGAGTCAGTGCTCACCAAATAACATCAAAGTTACCTAGTTTTGTTTGATGACATAGCTAGATGTCTTTTTTCAGGAGAGAAGCCGTTAATGTAATTTACTGCTCTTTAGTGTGTCTTTGTTGCAATCTCAGAAAATCTAGGGAAATGTGGCATATCCAAAGCTTTGCAAAACTTCATGGAAAACTCAGGAAGTATGAATAGTGCCATGTCAAACTTGAAAGATCCCCTGAATGGGATTCTGTCCTGCATCTAGTGCTATTCAATATTTAATCAAAGACCCTGATAGTTAGTATAAGCACCAAGCCTGGGTAAGGTCTAGTTTCTTGATGCTATCAGATTTCAAACTAATGCCTGCAGCAAGGTGAGAAACAGGTATTATCAAACTTGTCATCATTCACAGAAATTTAAAGACGGGACCATTTTATTTGGATTTATTTCCTTTGTGAAAGCATGAAGGCTGTCATAACATGGATACTTCTCCTTATCAGTTTTTATGTCAGACAGCTGGAGAGGTGAGGATGACCCTATTCCAACATCTCTTGTTCTCCCTTCCTTTTCTTCTTGGAGTGACAGTTTTCTCTGGGATTTTTTTTCTTGATCGTTATGGTTTCCACAGAGCAGTAAGTTGTAGCAGAAAAATACATTTTAGTTTTGCAGTGGCTCAATATGCCTCTAAAAGCCAGAGTCTTCAAATTCAAGTGTGATCCTAGAATGTTTTCTTTAGATATCCTTGAATAAAAGATTTAGTGTGAAAAATAGAAAGTCTTCATTAAGAAATTTCTGAGAAGGGTTATTTGAAACTATATTTAACCATTGAGATCATTGGCCTAAAAAAATCTCAATGAACTGGATTACTTTGAAATAATATTTCAGCTGAGTTTGGCATCTCTTTTTTCTTAGTGAAAAGCTTATGAACTTGTGCTGATATCTGTGAAGAAATCTCAGCCTGTGATATTTTTAGCCAACACTCCGGGAACTATTTATTTGCTGTCCTGCAGTGTGACATTCTAATGTTAAAGGAATAACAATAATAAAATTGCAGCCCTTTCCCTGAATAGTTTATGAGATACAGCAGATGAGACAGGGGACAAGCTAATAATACTAGTATATTCTGGGGCCAGCTGGTGATATGATGACATCCTACAAGGAATGCATTTTAAGGAGCATTACAGAGAAAATGAAACATTTTGGACTGATTTGTATGATACTATTTTTGAAATAACTTTTTTGAATACTATAAAAAATATTTATTCCAATGATGCAGTCACATGGGGATAGGCTCTGCCTTGCAAATTGAACTGGGATTGAGAACTGTAAGCTATAGGTGACTCTAGTATGTCATACAAGGCAGGCAGCTTCCCTCAGCCTGCTTTTGAGTAATTTTAGGCAGGGACAAATACCACAGCCACCACCCTCCACTAATACTCAGGGTCTCAGTAGCTTTAGCACTCATGGGCAGTGATCAACATCACAGAGAAATGCAGACCATGACTGCAGTTTTAAATGACGCTCCCAGTTTTAAGACTGCTATTGAATTGTGAGACCTGTGAATCCCCTGATACGTGGGGTTTCAGGCTTGCCGCTCTCTGACGCTATTGTGACATTGACCTGAGTCACAGCAGAAAAGGATGCATTTTTGTAGGAGTTTGCTGTTTAGATGTCTAGTCCTAATGCATGTATTTGGTCTAACGCTGTAGTTAGGGAAGCTGTCCCTGCGCAGCCTTCAGCCTGCTCAAGAAGAGCATCAACGGCTGCTAGAGAGAGCCCTGGTCAGTTCAGCACAGATCAAGTGTAAACTCTGCAGAGCGATGTTTTCCAGTTTTAGTGTTTCAGCAAGTGCATCCTCCGAGGAACCAGGCAGAGGGCAGCAAAGGTCTCTCTGAGAGCTCTGTGCCAGCATTGCTGTCGCTAGCTTAGCAAGAGCTGGCTTTAAACAAACCAGTTTCACCAGGGTACGCTGGAGTTCATTACATGTTCATTTGCCGTCAGTATGGGACTGGTTGAGGATGAGATTAAAATGCTACAATACAATTTCCTTAATAGTCTTCCTGGACATTTTGGTAAAACATAGTATCTGTGGGGTTTCTTGATTACTAGGTGCCTGGGTATTATTAACTGTGACCATGCTCTTCTGCCCTCTGATGAAGATAAGCGGTCCATAATTTTCTGTGTACTTATAGTCTCTCCCACAGAAGGGAATGCAGTGCACTGGGGAAGCTTCCAAATTACTGTGTGTCTCACATTAACCCTCATTTTTCCCTAGGTGAGATAGTGGCATTAGACCAGGCCCTGGTATTGGAAAAACAAAGTAATTATACAATTTGAAATGTGGGAACCACATCCACAAGGCTTAGAAGCAGAACATTTGTTCCATTTACCCTGCTTCTCCCCTTTCCTTGCTGTTAAGTATTGCCAAGAGAAAAGATGAAACTTTGCTATAATTAAAAAAAAAAAAAGAACACCAAACACCACCAAAAACCACAAAAACAAACCAGAAAATATTGCATAGGATAATTCTGGCTATTGTTCATCAATTTTAGCTTGGTGGTTTTTATCCAGCTTTGCAGGTGAGCTTCTGAAGGAGGAGAGTCAGTTAGGCTTGAAAATTACTTGCCTCTTCTCTTTATGATATATTTGACAGGATGCTTAACACAGGGCTGACCAAAATTAATCTCCTTGAACCACACTGTCATCTGATCAAAGAAATCCCTGTACTTCATTAATCTGAACAGTAGAAAATGTCTCAACAGATCAACTTGAAGTGCTTAAAAAACAAAAGTAGAGGACTACTCTTTCTATCCTTCCCTTTCTGAAAGGTGTGTTGAGCACTGACTTCTGGACTACACTGTAAGAGCAGATGATGAAAAAGTGATTTCCATGTTAAGGACTGGTCACAAGGAGTGTGATCTATTGCTATTGTTCTAACTTCTCTCATGGCTGTCTGTCTGTGGCAACCTGTGTCACTCCCCATTGACACCTGTTTGCACATTATGTTACAAATACCTTCTTTGTTATCTGCATGTAGTGGCATTTTCAGGCTTTAGGTAATTCTACATTTAAGACTGTTCATAGTCTTAAGTTAGTCTCTTTGTAGACTGGTGTTATGAGGCATGCTGAAATTTCATTGCTGTTTGATCACACACTGTGTTATTCACAAGATCCCCATGGGCAGGATGGATGTTACTAATGACAAAGTTTGCGCTCAATTTCTCTACAACTGTATCACCCAGTAGGTACATTCAGACATATTTATCGCATCACCAAAATTTGCACTGAGCCAAATACTGCATGACAAATGCATCCGTAGCATTTCCTGTGGCATCCTCATCTTATTGTGTGAAGATGCTACATAAAAGATAACAACTAAATCTTCACAGCTCCAGGTACCATCATCTTGATTTTGCTAATGGGGAAACAGTCCTCATAGCTCCTACACCAACATGGACAAACAGCCTTGTGTACCTCATTGGCTAAGCTTAGAGTCTGAGTCTTTCAGCAGCTTTAGAATGTATTAGCATTTATGTATCAAAATATTAAAGTAATATACAATTAAATATTTATATTCAAAGCACAACTGCAGTAGCTGCAAGTTGTGAGTACATGATGCTTCTCCAGCATCTGAGATTTGTGTCCATATGCTGCAGTTACTTCACTTGCAATTGTTTGAGAAACTGGTGTCTAAAGGACTGTGCTTTCTTTGCCAGTATCAACTGCTGATCTCTTGCGTATTAATTTGTTATATAGTATCAATGGCTGCCACCCACTTTCCCCTTTGTTCATAAGTGATTGTCAGATGCCGAAAGCTGCTGAGTGTGCTTGCCGTCCTTCTTGAAAGTCACACGGGCAGAGTTGCTATGGGTGCTGGAAGTTATTTCCTGAAAGTAGGTGCTGAACAGCAAAGCCATAAGCAGCATTGTCAGAGGACTTTCTTCCACAGGAGATTTGGATAAAGGCGAAGGGACATTGATCAGATGTGTCCCTCCCTCCCTCCCTCCCTCAGGGTGCTGGCAGAAAAGCAACAAAGAACCAGCACGGAGGCATATGGGCTTGTTGGGGCACAGTCCTGGCTGTCAGAGCAATTGTGAAGGCAATTTCTTGCCACACACAGTCTGTAACCCTCAACCCCCTGTTCTCTTCCTATCAGCAACTCACAGTGCAAGTCCCCATCATTCAGCCCTCCGTGGAAGCAAGAAGAAGAAGCTTCCCCGAACAGGGAAGAAAGGCATGAGTCAGACTTACGGCCACTGCACTTTATACATGGCTGGTTGTCACATTGCTACTTTAGCAAAACAGATGTCCTCTGTGAGCAGCTTAATGCAGTTAGTGCAGTACTTCAAAAGGCTGCTGTCCCTGCCACCACACTGGAGATTTAGGAGTGTGTGATGGAGGATTATTAAGCTTCTATGCTACTGCTTGATTATTTTTTTTCCCTTAACATATATAAAATCATATACAGAAATGTCACTTAAATCTTTCTCCAAAGTATTTTTGGAGGCTTATTTAGGTTTCTAAATCAACCTCTCAAACCTTAAATGTTATAGAAAATAGCCCTTCTTGAGAAAAAGCCTGTGAGGAATGATGGTGTAATTGAAGACTCTGAACTGCCAGTCATAATTTCAGGTTTGGTCAGAGGGTGTGTTATGGTTACAAGACATCCTGACCCTTTGTAATGGCCATGTGGCTACTTCTATCTGTATTCCTTTGGTTTCTACCTCCTGTTCCTTGCCCTCTGTTTGCCACACCCTAATTAAAGAGTAGCAAATACCTGACTGCAAAGGGTTTACAATGGGAAGTGTAAGGTGGAGATGGGTAATGGGATTGGTCCAGCTCCACTTATACTAATCTGGGATAATGTATTGCTACAAGTTGAGTGTAGCAATTATTGTACATCATTGAGTTGCGCTGATTCCACCCTTCATGTTTTGCATATAAAATTCCTACCTACCATGTACATTTAGAGGTATTAATACTCACCTGATTAGCAAGTCTGCTCCGTTACACGTTTTAAATATAAATAATTCTATAGAGCTGTGTAATTTCTTGCTTTCGTGTGTAGGAATTGGATACCTTTGCCTTGACACATCTAGAATGTAGTTAATAATGATAAAGCAACCTGAGATACTTGATGGGAAATAATTGTGCTTTTTAGTACTGTTTAAAGTACATTAGCGTTATAGGTCAGTGCTTATACCTTGAGGTTTTTTTTTGGGTTTTGTTTGTTTGTTTGTTTTCTGGTTTAGAAGAATATATGTTGTAAACTCCTAGATGTCCTCATTTTGAATACATGCATTGTTTAAAGACAAAGGCAAGGTGGGGGTCATATTAATCTTGCAATCTTTTAGTCTTGCAATCTTTATTCATTCATTTGTTTGTTCATTGTTGTACATTATTGCAATCTTCTCAGCCTTTCTTTGTCTCCAAGTCTTCTCCTATTTTAAAAGCCACCTCTCATTTTGCAACTACTGGAAGGTACACCTGTAACCCTTTAAAATTGTTTTTCTTCTCCATGTGCTTATTCCCTTGGACCAGGTAATTTCAGACTGCTGGGACCTGAGTGGAAAAGGAATCCCATCCTTAGAGCCATCCTCTTGTATTTAGGGCTATTTTTGAGGTCAACCTCTTTGTCCTGGAGGGTGCCCATTGTTCTGCTTCAGTCTGTCTGTCCCTGGTGTGTCCAGGCATGCTTATGATCTCTTGGTCAGGCATGCTGAGCTGTGTCCTCCAAATCCTCTTTTGCTCTTTCACTCAATGAGATTGGCTATGACTTGTTATTAGTCCTTGGCCTTATGTGTCTGAGGCAGGTTTGGCGCAAAGACTTCTGCACTTCTCAGCGCAGAGCTCCAGGAGATGGCATCTAACTCTGTCTTCTGACTTTCCTTGGGACAAACTACCTATGTGTTGTGTGGCTTTACATTTGAGTACTGAAGCACAGTATTTGTGACTTTGCATTGGGCTGACCCATCTCTGTCAATGATCTGGCTTCCTGAGTTTCACTGTTCTCTCATTCCTGAGATTTGCAAGCTTTATAAACAACACTTCTAGATTTCCTTAAATTAATGGTTTAAGCTAATTGAAAAACATATTAAGTAATGTAACTTCAATACTATTGCTTTATCAACTATATTTGTAATATTTTCAAATAAAGAAAACAAGTAACTTTAATCTATTTTATGATAGTGATTGTTTTCTTTAATCTATGAAATTTTAAGGCTGTAGAATTACCTTTTGGTACGTAATGCTTTCTTTAGCTATTATTAGGGTGAAGAACCTGGGCAGTCAGCTACTGTTCATGCTTTAACTTTGCCTTGTCCAGTTCCCTTATCCCATGTACAATGATACCTTAGAGTTTTTTAACTTGCGAGTTTTGCTAATTGTGGTGAACTTTTAAGTATCTTTATTTTGGTATCTAAATATGACTTTTTCCTTGTCCTGTTGGCTTTTCCCTATTCCTATGTCAATAAAAAATATTTTTACCTGTGGCCAGAACAAGCTTTCAACATTTTCCCAGCCATTCACTCTTTAATTGCAACTCTTCTGGATTTTAAGTCTTTTTTGTGACAAGCTATTATGACATACACTTTTGGGTGCTTAATCTCTGTCAGACTTTGTGGGAGTCTCTTGTGGAGCTTGTTTGTTTAGCTCAACTTAAAAGTGTTTTGCCATCAGTATCCTGTCATCATGCTTTTCCTTACCCTTGGCAGTCTTTAGTAGTGTTGAGAAGAAGTCACTAATAGAGGATGAGATGATAAACTGCTTCAGCTGATAACATTAGCATTGCATTTTACATTTTTGCCATATTTTTGCCAGTGCTTCTCTTAGACATTTCTGAAAATATGGTATCTGTGGACTTTGAACTTCTATTTTTTTCCCACAGGTCTGTACATCCTCACAACTCACTGGCAGCAGTAGCACAGCGCCTATTGTCCTGCAAAAAGGATCCTAATGTAAGAATGTTGATTTCAACCTCTTTTGTAAAAACAGAAATCTGTTTTTTCTGTCAGACTTTAGAATTTATCCTCCAACACCTTTTTTACTTGTCTTTTCCTGGTGATTTTATTAACCCTTTGGAGGATTTTGTTTATATCCTCAGTCTTGTTATGCAGAAATTATGGACATGATCTCAGGTATTTTGCATTTTCCTGAATCTTGAAAAAATAATCCATCTATTCCTCACATAGAGGAATCATCCACTTCCTGGTAACTTCACCCAGAGAACATCAAGTTATTCTTCGTCAAACCCTCTGCAAGAAAAGTTCTTGTGGCAATTGGGATCAGGGATGCCAGGCTCATTTCTGTTGTCTTTCCTCATTTTTATTTTGGATGTTAAGGTCAAATATATTGTTTCCTCCTTATTCTTTGTGCCCCCTCAAGTCCAGCTTTAATGCTCACAGTTACTAGGCACTTTCCAGCTTGTGAATTCTGCAAATTTCAAAGGTAATTGTAGGTGAGGAGTTACAAAGCTTGGCAAGGTATTGTGCAATTTCCACTTCTAAATATTATATATTTGAAGCCTCACTCAAAGCAATTAGCTGCTACTTTGTTCCAAATCTATGGACAGTTCTTGTGCTTTGGAGATCCTAATTCCTGACATTCCCTTTTACCGAATATGTTACTATATAGTGTTAGTATTTAAGTATTGATGTCCTAGAGCTGAAATGCTTGCTCTAGGATATCAGGACTATGCTTGTTTCATTCTCTCATTACCTCCACAGCTTTACTTTTGCAAGTGTTGTACTAATCTTTCTGAAACTTACTTCACAGTGTGCTTTTATGTTTGGTAAAAATCTTATTGAAACTTTGGCTTCCTGATAGCTCTCACTAAAACTGACTCTTCTTGCCCTCTGAGTCCAATTCTTTGAACTGCTCTTTACTTGTGTTACTGTATTTTAAGAAAGCTGAGTTTTCTGCCAAAAAAGCCACCCCCAAACCACCCCCAAAACCAACCCCAAGACAAATATTGCTGATAGTGTGTGCAGAAAAGGAGGCATAGTGTGTCCAGAATAGGAGCTTATCCAATGACATCATGCATTGGTGTAAATAACTATTCATGCATCTGGGTTTCAGATGATTGGAAAATTCTGAAAACACTGAAAAAGGAAAGAAGATGGTAACATCTGGTAGGATAGACTGCTGGCTGGCTGTCCTGGTTTCAGCTGGGATAGAGCTAATTTTCTTCTTAGTAGCTAGGATAGTGCTGTGTTTTGGTTTCAGGATGGGATTTGGTATGGGAAGAATGTTGATAATATACTGATGTTTTTAGTTGTTGCTAAGAAAATCAATGATGTTCCAGCTTCCCATGTTTTGCTAGTCAGTAGTTGCAGAAGAAACTGGGAGGGGGGCATAGTAAGATTAACAGACCAAATTGGCATTTGGATATGCCAGTGGGGATATTCCATATCAAAACATCATGTTTAGTATGTAAATGAGGGTCGTCCAGAAAGCTCTCTCTCTTTCTCTCTTCCTCTTCCAGGATTGCAGTTTTCAGTTTCAGGACTGTCTCTGCTCTGGAATTGCTAGCCAGGGAACGGACTAGCCACCAGTCAGCAGGTGGTGAGCAATCGCACTGTGCATCACTCAATTGTACATTCCATTATTGTTGTTATTCTCATTATTATTTTATTTCAATAATTAAATTATTTTTATCTCAATCCACAAGTTTTCTCATGTTTACCCTTCTGATTCTCTCCCCCATTTCCTGGGCTGGAGAGGGTGAGTGAGCTGCTGTGTGGTGTTTGTCTGCCAACCGAGTTAAAACCACCACACTAGCTCATTTGGCTTCATCCTTCTTCTGATACCAGTGATTTGATTCCAGTTAAATTAGAACATTTAATTCCAGTTAAATGTTCTGAAAGAGGTGAATTCATTTACTGATGTCAAAATGCTACACCAATTATGAAATGGTTAAAACTAAGCAATGGAACATTGACCAAACAGATAAGAGATGGATATGATTGTATTTAGTCCATTCATTAAATTAAAGCAATTCAACATTTCTTCTGACTTTAGCTGTCTGGACAAAACTAATTTTCTTCCATTTTTTTTCAAAATTTCAAACTTGATATTTTGGTTTGAAGAAACACATTTTTCTGATTTTATATTTTGCTGATTTCAGCCTCAAAGTGGGCAGTTATACCTGACTTGCACTGGTTTTAGCAAGGCCATGAAGCCCACCTCAGCCCGATTCCCATACATGCTGCCCATAATATCTTGCTAGTTTTGCACAGATAAGGTAATAAAAAACTACTTTTACAAGCTGTCTTCATTGTACAATGCAGGCATGTAGGTACCTACAATAGCTGCCAAGTTTGGCCAGATGAAGGAGGTGGATTGATATCACTGAGTCACATTACTCTCTTAATGATGCCAGGTTTGCAAAATACTGCATTTATGTACGCGTTGGAGGGCAGGGCAATTTCTTGTTCAGGCTTGTACTTAATTTTTAGTCAAGACACTTTCTCTTTGCAATGCAAGATAGGATCCTCTGGTAACTGATACACAATGCTTTCCCCCATCTGTGTGAATCCCTTCATTATCAGAGGACAGGTTTTTCAATGTCTCCTATAAACTTATTGATAACTGGTAATAATAGCCAAGATTGTGAAATTGATAAAAAATGTAGAAAATAAACCAGGGCAAATGAAATCTTCAATTAGGTTACACACTAAAAAAATCTTAAATAATTACAACTGGAAATTTATATTTAATTAATTTTAAAATATAACAAATTTTAATATTCTTATTTTTTAAATTGTAATGTGAGTATCTCCCTTCCATTAAGTCTTACTTGATGAAACTGTTATTTTTCCCATGTACTGTGAAAAAAAAATTGTCTGAACACTCACAGCCAGTTTTTCAGAAATTAGATGTAACAATTTTGTCTTCTAATAGTATGCTTAGTCTGTGACTACTACTGTTTTTGTCTGTGAACTGTGTGTATTGGCAGGCAAATCTGAATTTGCAACCACATTTAAAGAGAAGTTAAATACAGTTTATGACTAAAGCACCTGGAAAATCTAGCCTATAGTAACTGATGTGTAACACTCCTAATCTGAATTCAGTGATTCTGAGATTAGTAGCAATGTATGTTTTTAAAGCTCCTAAGGTAGATGAAACTGAGTTTCATTCATCTCGTATCCAGTGGTCAACAAGGGCTCTCACCTGGTGTCATTCCAATCTAGATTTCCCAAGACACACCACTAGTTCCCTAACAGGAGCTTCAGGACAAATACCGTGAGTACAAGCTATTCCATGTTTTCATACTGTGGTTTGCTGTAACCAGGTAGGTATGCTTTTGGTCAGAAATTAGCTTGATGACTTTCAGTATGGGAAATGTATGGGGTGCAGGAAAAGGGCAGGCAGTGATAAAGAGGGAGGGACAGAGGGAGGGAAGGAACTGAATCTTTACAAAACTCAGTCTGCAGAGAGAACTGGTGGAACAAGAAGGAAGTTCACATTTTCCATGCTCCAGTACCTTCTTTTTGATAGAGACAAGCTGAAAAATCAGCTCTGAAATGCTGACAATAGGTCAAGCTTTGGTAGTCTTGATTATTTTTTTGTTAACTGTTGAGTTTTTCAAACAGCGAAAGGCATGCAAGCAATTTCCTCCTGGACCAACTCCTCTCCCATTGCTTGGAAACTTGGTGCACCTGAACTTTCAGTTTCATCGTGATCTTCTGATGGAGGTATTTCTTTTAAGATGCTCTTAATTGGTTAATTTTAGCTACAGCTCAAACAAAACTGATATGTGAAAAGCAAAGTGAAGATTTTAAGTTTTAGAAAGCTACAGACGAGGTATGGGCATAAAAAGATGAACTTGATTCCTTCATTCAAGTCTCCTTCTTACGTGGAACATGTTGTCTTCACAAGAAATTTAATGTCTTTAAGAATCAAACAAACTTGGGAACAGGGTTTCTGACTTGTTATTAAAGTTGGAGAATACCAGCAACTGAAAAGATGCTTCTCCATTGCTGATGAGCCCATATGTGTTACTTTTTGTGTAATTCTAACACACTGGCATTGTCTAATTTGATCATGAAGTGAATAATGGTGCATGTGCATATATGCTTGTAATATGGAAAGGGCATAAATTCTCCATCTTACATAATCTCCTTAAAACTAGTTGTTTGCCACTTGTTTTTAGACATAGCTGCTCCTCCCCAGGCCAACTCAGTCCCTCCCTGTACCCTGGAAGCAATTCTAACATTTTGCAGATGACCTCTAATTCAGATCTGTGCTTGAGAGATCATTGCGAGCAGTGCAGACTCAGACGGGCAGTGATGCTGTAACAGGGAGAGGAAAGCCAGTATCTAAATAAATATAAGGAGAAGCAAGTGGCTAGTGTGATCATTTGGATGTAATTCTGGTGGCATCTTAGACACTGTCAACCACCTCTTTTGCTCTTCTGTATCATTGTGGGTATGTTGGAGCAGAGTCCCACTCTTGGACAAAACTTCTTCCACACATAATTAAATTTCCTCTGTCATATGCCTGTCCCTGCTTGGATACCTCTGCTGTCTCCAATGGTCAGTGCTCTCCTCAGCACTGTGAGGAAACTCTGGCTTCAGCTGCAGCCCACTGGCACTTCATAGCTATTGACTAGTTTCTGGCTCCAGCTCCTCTCCTGGAGCTGGAGCACAGAGATGGAGGAGGTTTAATGAGTCGGTTTTGCAAAGGAAGGGCTAGATGTAGGCGTAGAGCTCCAGAGAGGTGCAGAGTGTGGCAGTTCAGTTACTGAGGTACAAATGTTAGGGTTGGATGTGATGCAATGTAAAATACAAAGTTTTCTCTCTTTTTCTGTAGTGTTGCTGCAGCCTGTGCTTTGAAAAGAAAATCACTTGCCTCCGGGTAAATAAAATTGGCTGCTGAAAACCTTGTTCTCAGAAAAACAAGTCTCTTTCTGCTTCTAACTATAATTATATTCACAGAGATTATGTTCTCGGCACAAAACTGGCCATTGGGCTGGCGAATAGCAGGTGCAGTCTCTGTTTGAGACATATGGGGTTTCATCTGTTCTTTTCTGGCACCTTTTCCACTTACAGCTGGCAAAAACTCACGGTAACATATACACTTTGTGGTTTGGGAGGGCCCCAGTGATCATACTGAATGGATATCAAGCAGTGAAGGATGGCATGACTACGCACCCTGAAGATGTTTCTGGGCGTATGGTGTCACCTTTCTTCAGAGCAATGGCCAAAGGAAAAGGTGAGATTTTCCTGCCATAAATGGCACAGGAATGTTGACTTGACAAACTACTCTGCCTTGTTAGAGCCTCCCCCCCTCCCTGGCCCTGTTCAGAATGCTCTTCCATCAGATACTGTCCAAGTCCTCCATTAGCTCTTGAGAATAACTTAATATTTGCCATGATACCTTTTGTACTGAACTTTCCCAAGCCTGGGAAACACTCCACACCAGGTTGTTTCTAGGTGACCTTTTTGGTGTGTTCAAGATGTATGTGATCCCAGTTCAGAACATGGCAATCTTGCCCTGTTCACAGAATAATCCAATTTGTTGCACATGATTTTGCTGTACATCACATGAATGCAAAGCTTGTTTATATGTTTGGTAACTGTATATATTATGGTTGCCAAATACTTTCCATCATGAGTGAGAGGCTGATAACATCCTTCTTCAGAAGTCTCATTGCTGGGTTTGCAGCCACTCTTAAATGTTTGGTGAATACCCTTTGATTGTGAGAGTGCCTCTGACACTTCCCCTTAGTGTATTTCAGCAGTTTGCAGTCTTTTCTTTTTCCTCTCCTGCATTTGCCCCAAAGAAAACACAGATTTTTTTAAAGCTCGGTAAAGCAGCACCACAACAGCAGCAGTTTGAGGCTCTTGAGGTAACCATTAGTGCAATTCAATAATCAGTGGAATGGTCTCCCTTCCAGAAGAGAAACAGGGCCCAAATGTCACTTATCTTTCCCCTTCATCGCCTCAACCTACAAGCATCACATTAATTGATCTATATTTCCATAAGCCTACTCTGGTCCTGTACACCACTCTCTAGAAATTCATCCAGTTATTTCTGTCTTGAGAGCAATCACTTGAGCATGGCTAAAGCAGATCTTCTAAAAAGGGATCTTGAGTTTTTGGGTTTTGTTGGGGTTTTTTTTAAGACATCAAGAAATGGAGCAGTCAGCAAATCCGTAGATTGTTATTTTCAAAGATTAACTACAATCAATATTAAGAACACATGGTCTAGTTATAGTTTGGGTATGTTTTGCTATGATTTCAGGTTACTGTTCATTTCATCTAAAAACACTTGTAGCACGGTGTATACCCTGATTTACTCCATGTATTTTATAATATATTTTTAAATTAATTGTTCATGTCTATGGCAAATATTAATATGCCAGGGAATACCCCCAGGTATTATTCTGGCAACTGGTCGCTCCTGGAAGCAGCAGAGACGCTTTGGTATAATGACTCTACGCAGTCTGGGAATGGGGAAAAAAGGCCTGGAGTATCGAGTGCAAGAGGAGGCCTCTCACCTGGTGGAGTTCTTTTTGAACCTAAAAGGTATCTATCCTCCAAGAAATCAGACACTTTTCAGTCCTGGATCCATATCTTCAGTATGCAAACTTACCTACCCCTTTCTAGGGTTGGGGTAGGTCCAGAGTGGTGTATCAAAACTTACCAAAGCCCAAAGAGCAGACAGAGCATAGTATCACACGTGGGAATTTCTTTCTTAAAAAGCTGTTCATAAACCTAATGAAGGTGGGAACTTCTGAAATTCCAACTCCATCAGCTTCTCATTGTCAATGATATGATTGTACAATGATATGATGTCACTGAACAGCACAGCTAAGCCATTCTCAGACTACCTATAATACGTAACTAAAGAGTGTTGCAGAGCTTGGTCAGTTCTCTAAATCTCTAAATTTCAGTGACACTAGGTGCCATGAGCTTAACTGGATATTTTAGTGTCTTTCTGGCTAAGTAATTATTGGCAAGAGGATTGAAGAAAGTAGGTGGTGGGAGGGAACTTCAGTGGATTATCAGGTTCATCCTAGAGTCCAAGCCAGGATCATTTCTATCCAAATAATTTTTGATGGTTGTCTGTCTCATAACTTTAAAAAAATCATCAGATAGAGGTATGATGATCTGCTGTTCACAGCTGAGACTGAAATAATTTTATTATGTATACTTTGCAGTTCCTATCCATCTACTCTGTTTCTCAAACCTTCCCAAGTGCCTTCAGTCTTTCCTCCCAAGTTGTTGCTTTACATTTTTGAATATGTCTGTCACTGTCTTCTCTTATTTCATCTCCAGTGACATTTCTTCTCACATTCTGACTTGTCTTTTTCCACAATTCTCTTATTTCATCTCCAGTGACATTTCTTCCTTCTCACATTCTGACTTGTCTTTTTCCACACAACTGAGGACAGCAGATTTGATAGGATATCCTCTAATGGATCTTAGTTGTACAAAGTTATTTCAGAGGAACGGCTATAAGATTGTTTTAGAGCTATGACAGAGCAGTTTAACAGTGTCCTTTGCTCTAACACTATGTTTTATTTTCATGAATACATATTAACGCCACATCTCTATCCCCATTCATGCCCCACCTGGATAAAGAGAATAAATGATGTAACCTCTAATGACATCTTGTCCCATCTGTATAAGCAATGCCTAAAGAAAATACCGAGAGTAAATATCAGTTACTGTGTTTGCAGGAAGACCTGTGGATCCTTCTTTCCCTCTTTTCCATTCTATTTCAAATGTAATTTGTGCTCTGGTTTTTGGATATCACTTCTCCGATGAGGACAAAACCTTTCATGAACTGATCAGTGCCACAGAGAATTTATTCAGATTTGCAGGCAGCGTTTTTCATCAGGTGAGTAAATAATATGCTTTTTTTTCTTTTTCTTTTTCTTTTTTCCTGAAATAGGTAGAAAATGAAAGTGTGGATACAAAAATGGGTCTTCACTAAATATAGAGCAATTGGCAAATGCAAACTGGGAGATGAGAGGTGCCCTTGGGGACATTACTACTGCCTTCTTGGTTTTGAGGACATTTTTAAGAATTCTCTTGTTTCTTTGCAAGTTTAGGGGACATCTCCCTGTTGACTCTTGGCTTTAAGTCTTTCAGCATTTCTGAGACTGTTAGCAGAAACCTTAAAACTTAATTTGAGACTGAAGTTTGTAAGAAATTTGAACTCTGCAGTGCTGCTCCTCCCACCTCTGTTTACTTCTTTCCTCCAAAAATGGGTATTGTTGAATTCACTGTTCTGCTTTTTACTGCTCTGCAAATTGTATGCTGTCAATTTTCTATGTTTTTTCCTCCCTCACAAATAATAAAATATTCATTATGAATCTTTCCATTACCTCATTATAGCTTGCAATTCACACTTTACAAAAACAATACATACATTCTCTGACAGTCTCGCAATTCAAGTTCTGTCAGAGATTTTTTGGTAGGTACCTCCCACAACATACCATAAAGACCAACTTTCCACTTGAAGTGTCTTGAAGTGACTTTGTGGTTTAGACACTTAAAGAGGGATAAGCTGGGTATAATGGGGACTTGTGGATGGCTTCACAGATCCCATTGACATTTGAGTTCTACAGGAAAAGGCAAACTAAAATGCTGATGTGGTAGTAAACCTTTTCAACAAATCTGTCATATGAGGGTAGCACTATACAACTTCCCTATAGTAAAAGATAGAAGAATAGATTAAATTTGTGGATGATCAAAGCCAGGAGACCTTAACAATACAGAGGAGATTCAGATATCCTGCTGCAAGACCTCGTAAGCACTGTGGATTGGAGTTAAGAATAGAACAAATTGTAATAGTACAAAATTAAATTATTAAACACATAAGGAATTAATAAGATTAATATCTGCTATGAGCTTAGAACACATCAGTGCTGAGTTTAAGAGGAAAGGGACTGGTGTAAACTAGCAGATAACAGGATGAGAAAGGCAAACAGAATTTTAGAGTGTTTACAGCACCACTTTCCCTTTAGAACCAGAGAAGTGTTAAGGTAGGTTCTGGTGTCTAATAATCTGTGGGATTTATTCTAGGGTCTTGGACACCTTATGCTGTGAGTCTGGAGTGGAAAAAATGTAGAGAAGTGTTAATGGGATGACCTACAAACTATCATTCAAAATTAGAGAGACTTTGCTTGTTATTCTGAAAGAACAAAGAGAGGAGATGGTAGAAACGTTTGCTTGGCAGGGTGGAATGGCAGATGATACCAAGCTAGAGAACAATACTTTGAGCTGACAAATGTGTGTATAAATACACTCAGCAGACTGAAGATGTAATATTTCTAACCATCAGAACAATTATTGGTTCTGTAGCAATCACGAGGACTCTGATGGGGAAAACTAAATTAGCTCTTAGAGTGATACCCAGTCTACACTTGTTCTGTGAGCTCCACAAATTCCACCGGTTACTTGAGGCTGCAGACTTGTTAATCTTAGTAGCCACACAGTATCCAGAAAATATGTCCTTACATTTCGAGTGTGTGGGAGCTAGGATCTCCAACTGTGCAGGAGTAAGGTCTTCTAGTGATCTGCATTAGTCAAGTAAACTTACTGGCATGAGCAGAGTGTTGTCAGTACTGCTTTGATCCCCAGAAGTGTGTCAAAATTACTAGCAAAGCTTTCCCACGTGACGGCAAAAATCTACTCAAATCAGTCCTAATTTGTTTATTCCACTATCAACATTTCCAGACAGGAGAATTCAGCCTTTTGGTGTTTCTAAAAGCAGCTTTGTTACTGACAGATAATTCACACTACCCCTTGTATGTCACTCCCACAGCTGTACGAAATCTTTCCCTGGCTGATGTGCCGTCTCCCTGGTCCTCATAAGAAGGCATTGTCTTGTTATGATGTCCTGAGTTCTTTTGCAAGGAAGGAGATCAGAAGACATGTGGAGAGAGGGATACCAAATGAACCACAGGATTTCATTGACTTTTACCTGGCTGAGATGGAGAAAGTAAGTGTTTGTTTTGGCTGATCACACATTTATGGAGTATACGGCCAAATAGACCATTAAATCATCCAGTTTGACCCCTTCTATCATAGCTTCTTTCATTTCATAGGCTCCTTAATGTGAATACAGTAGCTTGGGACTTACTAACTCACATGTCCTAGAAAGGTATTCAGTTTTATGTTCTGGTTACATGAACAAATTACCACAAAGTATGTTGGAGGTAAACTCATGAACTATTATCTGCTTTCCATAAATATCCATGTGTAGTAAATATGAGTCCTGTAGTAAATATGATTTATATAGGAATAATAAAACCCACAGTTTATGCTTGTGGGTTACCTAAATTTGTAGGTCACCTCATCTTCTACAGCAGGGTACATCATGTTTACAACAGGATTAAATACACATGCATAGATAATTACCCCAAAATAGCTGACATGCTGCTTTGGGTTTCAGTGTGCTTCTTAACCCTGGCTGTCCTTGTGCCACACAACTATGTGGTTCCCCCCCTGGGAGAGCACCACTTATGGAGGATCTTCCCTCTACAGGAAACTCTCTTAGGTCCTGGTTTGAGGAGATTCTGCACTCTTTAAACGGTCCCCAGACTCTCCTGCAATCCCTTGGCATCATTCCTGCAACATTAAAAAGAGAGTAGTCTTTCCACCTCCAGCCCAGTCCCTTTCAGCAGCTGCAGCTCAGCAATCTCAACCTATTTGATCATTTGACCAACCTTGGAATAGGTATT
This sequence comes from Antrostomus carolinensis, assembly GCF_000700745.2. Lineage (NCBI taxonomy): Eukaryota > Metazoa > Chordata > Aves > Caprimulgiformes > Caprimulgidae > Antrostomus > Antrostomus carolinensis. The sequence continues at coordinate 27,563 of NW_010304490.1, read as the reverse complement.
TTATGCATCACACCTGTCAGCTTTCTTGGCAGGTGGATGCTGTCATCAGCAGGTCCTAAATGGGATGCATTTGGAGGACCCAAGCCTGTTCTCCCTGTGTTACCTCTAATTTCCTCACAGTTTGGAGCACGATTGGCTTGGCATCTATGTTCAAATTGGAGGGCCTAGGAAACAATTTCATAAACAATGCCATAATAAACTGTTAAACCCTTTCCCCGCCCAGGCTATTAGTTTCCATAGCAGGAAGTGACTCGCAAGCCAGAGAGGCTCTGCTAAGAGTAACAGAATTTCTGATTCAAACTTAGTCATTTTGGGATACTTTTGGGAGCTGAAAGAAGTATCTCATTCCTAGAGTAGGTGAAATTTATGTAGCTTCTATCTCTGGTCATAAGTTTTCAGCTAGTCAGGCTGCCATGTTCTCACAGTGTTGCCTCATGGGCTCTGGAAGGAGCTGATACATCTTCTTGTACATTATATCTGAGTGAGTATGACAAGATTTACTAAAATAAGCATTTTAGAGGCAAAGATGCAGTTTCCTCTGCTGTCAGGGATGCAAGTTATTGCAATCTGTTTGTTTTAAAATCTTTTTGCATAATGTATTTTCTCTAATTGTTTTTTATATTTTACGCCCTTATTAGAAGAAGAAAATACTTGGGTACCTCTCTCCCAGCAGTTCTCATTTATACTTAACTGACAGAAGAAATTATTCTCAAGAGATCCTTTTATTCAGATAGTTTTTCCTTTGGTATTTGCTAGCACCACTTGATAGCATACTGGAGAGACAAAGGCCTAATGAATGACACATTGTGGGGCACTTGTTTAGAAGTACACTCTAGGCTAACTGCAAAACCTTTAGCGTGCTTTAAAGCTTTTGTTATTAAGTCAACAGGCATAAAATTGCCTGGTTTTTAATGAAAGAATATTTCACCTCATGAAAAAGAGCAATGCAGACTTGCTGTGACCATTTGGGAAAATATTAATCTCTTAGTAGTCATCAAAAACTGTAATTTTGAATATTCTTTGTGCACATGCCAGCTGTGGAAATAAGGATTCTCACACAGGAGGCGTACAGGATGACCTAACTTTTATGCTTGAACTTCAACTTTTTATCATCATCTACAGTCTAAAGATGGAGTCAAGCCCAAGTATGATGAAGACAATTTGGTGTATGTTATAAATGATCTTTTCCTTGGTGGATCAGAGACCTCAAGCACAACATTGTACTGGGGAATCCTCTATATGGTAGTGAATCCAGACATCCAAGGTGAGAGGAATTCTTGCTGTGAAATGCTGTTTGTACTACAAATGTTAATGATGGCTGAATATAATGAGTTGCAGGCACAAAAGCCACTAGTTGAGCCTGGTGCTCACTCTCTGAAAACACAAAGAATGGAAGCAGAGGTAAAAAAACAGAGGCTCGTCCTATGACCTGACTAAAACAGGTGGCTGAGGACACTTGCAGTGAGGCAAACTTTAGCTCTTTGCAGTGACAAGTCAGCGAGGTGCCCCATGTGGAGAGTTTGAAGGGTGACTGATGGCAGCAGAATCAGAGATCAGAGCTCTAATATGAGTCCTGTCTGCACCAGACATCGTCCAGTTATGAGGAGTGCTAATACAACTTTGCTGTGTTTGACACACAGTCAGCCTACACTCTCTTCCCCTCCTGGCACGACACTCCTTGCTGAGCACATCCATACTCCTAACAACCCACTGGATCCCTTACCGGACAAACCAGCTGGACAGATCTTGGCAGGTTACGAAGGGCTGCAGGTTGCCCTAAGGAAGGCCTGTGGTCCTGGTAGAGATGGCTGCCTTTTTCTCTATCTTTCTTGTCAGGAAACAAGTAGAGAGATGCAAGATAATTTGCACAGTGCAAATCCATATACTTCCTTCAATGCAGTGACTCCTTTCTGTCTTTGCTGAGTGCTTCATGCACAAGGCTAGGCAGTGGGCATCCCTGGAATATGGGTTGCTTGGGGTGGCCTCAGGGTTTCAGTAGAGCATATTCTGCATGTAACCAGCCGATGGTGTTAGCATCTAGTCTTTAAATAACCAGTAATATTTGTTGCAGTTTGTTCACAAAGCAGCACACAGACCTTAGGAGAAAACAAAACATGAACGTGGAACATCTACAAGGGATGGAAAGACTGTAGAAATAGAAACAGATGTTTAAGCGGGTAATTCTGGCTGCCTGATATGTAGAGGTGGTGTTTTCAGGCAAGGACTGCTGGCAGTACACACAAACTGGCCTGTCTGAGTTACTGCTGCAAAAGAGGTTGCTTATCTACTTAACACCAATTCCATGAATGCCTCTGTAGATCCAGGCTGAGTTTCCTCACCCACATCTATGTCAGGAAGAGAAAGGCTATGTCCTGGGTTTAAGGAGGACTCGAGTACACCTGGGGCTGGTAGCTCTGCCATCTGCTGTGCTTGAGCACTGAAAGCAAGGGAGATGATACCTGTATTCCCATGGCCGCAGGGGGAGGCTGAAAACGTTGTGTCATTGAGTGCATATTTTCATACAAGGTTTTGGGCTGATTCAGGTGTTGGTTTTTTTATACAGTATGTTGCCATACTAGGACCAACTCTGCTCAACACATCCCTTGCACTGGGAGTTAATATCCAAGGCATTTACATCAATTTTGCAAATGAGATTTAGATTTTGAGATAACGTAAACTGAGCAATCCCTAAGCACCTTCAAAACCTGGAACTCAGTGACCCACCCTACACCCACCAAGCATTCTGTAGGACAGATGTCAGAGCTGGAATAAGTACAGTATAGTCCTTGCTTATGATTCTGAACCACACTGTTGGGATTTTTTTCCTGTTTATTTTTATTTTCATATATTAAACTCAAGCATGCAATTATGTTGTCACATGTTATACTATGTTGAAATAGTACATTTTCCTGTTGCTCTAAGAAAATAGATGAGTTATAATATTTTATCCATTTCCCCCATCTGAAATGGTGAATATTTCTCCACAGAGAAAGTGCAGAAGGAGCTGGATGCTGTTTTGGGTCCTTCCCAGTTAATTTGCTATGAGGATCGGAGAAAACTGCCCTACACAAATGCAGTGGTTCATGAGATCCAACGCTTCAGCAACATTGTCTTTGTTGGCATGCCTAGAGTGAGTGTGAGGGACACAACATTACTAGGATACCCTGTAAAAAAGGTACAGACACATTTTCAGCCTCTGTTCTTTCTTCAGCAAAGAGACGTTTATCTTTTATTCCAGTTTTGTAACCCATTTCCCATCTATAAACTATTCTACATATAACCCGGGGATGTGGGGCCTGGGGAAGGATTACCATTTGTTGAATCAGGAATGGAATAAGTCTCTCACTCAGTGTGTTGATGCTCAGACAGCTGATAAGACCCCTGCCTCTGCCACAGAAGTCTCGAGCTCCTGCCCTGCTGATCAAGAGCACAACTGCAGAGACCAGCCCTGCTTGGCTGGGGCTGGACTGAGAGGAGAAACTGGAGTGCTAAAGCACTGGTTAAGGCATCCCTGCCCAACTTGGCATTGCCAGCACTCCTGGGAGAGGAAAACTTGTGAGAAGATGGCTCATAGCCCCACTGACTCCATGAGCTAAAGGACCTGCCTTGAATCTGTAACAGTTGAGAGGCTGTCAACTACAGCTGACAGTGAGGGAGTTACTCTCAAATAAGGCCCAAGACACATTTCACAGCCAGTAAGGCATTTTTTAGAGTGACATAAGCTATGCTGAGTGCCAGTTCTCACTGTAAAACACTATCAAGAACTATTGGTTGCTGTTATTGCAAGAGAGATGGGAGAGGCCAGCACCATTACTGGCATGTGGGACTGGCCCCACCTAACTCACTTTGTGGTGAAGGTTTCACTCTGTTCTCCCTGCTTCTGACAGCCAGGCAGCTAAGGCACATGAACTGGTCTGCTGGGAACAACCAGTAAAGAAAAAGCCTGAAGTAGTACTGATAAAAGGGCTCAGATCTTGTTGTCAGTGAAGTATTGCAGTTATTTCTGGTTGCATTTCTCTCTCTCTTAAGCCTGAAAGAAAGTTTCCAATGGTGGGACCTGAATATTAACAAAAGAGTCCTACTAGAAGTGTTATTAAGATTAGTAGTAGAAGTGGTCACAATGCAGTTGTACCAACATCAGTAGTGCTTTTAACACCCACTGACATAGCTGCAGGGTTGAGAACCAGTAATTTCCAACTCAGAAAATGATCACAAACTCCATTTCTAGGAAAATGGTCTTCTAACCATATCTGCTTATTACAAAGAAATAGGAACAAGCAGCAGTTTTATCTGCCAGGCAGAAATTGGTGGGTGAGAAGCTAATAGCTGGAACTGAATCAACAGTTTCTTCCTTGCAGGGCACCGTCATCATGCCAAATATAGCATCTGTTCTATATGACCCTGAGCAATGGGAGACACCTCGACAGTTCAACCCTGGCCATTTTCTGGATAAAGAAGGAAACTTTATAGCTCGAGAAGCCTTCTTACCATTCTCAGCAGGTAAATGCACTGTCAGTTTGAACCAACTCAACAGATTAGATGAACACAGGAGTGTGAGACTATGGTATTTCTTCAGATAATGTCTTCTGTCTCTGCTGATTGCTATTTTTAAAGAACAGTACTGGCTTGTATCTGCCAAGGGAGATGCTTCTGTGCTGTCAGATCCCAAACTGTTCTTAGGACACTGTAGTGGGAATCCCACTCAAACTCCTGGATGTCCTAGGTTTATTGCATGCTGCAGTCATCCAAGAGTTTTTTCTGGGATTTTTTTTCCTGAGAAGCAATGCAATGTATCTCGTGTACTGGAGTTATGTGCAATCCCTTTTAAAGGAACAAGCTGAAAGAAAAGCAGAATGCATCCTGGTAAACAAAGGATTAAGTTCTTGCTTAGAGAACTGACAATCCAGTTGCAAAAGAAGAATTTAAGATAACAATGCACAGTTAGAGAGCACACATAGCAGTAAAGTTCCTTTGGCATTTTATTTCTTTTTATTTTTCTGCTAATCTGGAAATGTGAATGTATTATTGATCTGTCCTGCTCATGCCATTGGTTCCAGTGAGGAACCCTTGGAAATTAACATTAGGCCTCTTGCTTTTCCTGTAAAGTGACCAAGCCTTTGTTCAATTGCAAATGCCATTGCTAAGTAATTTTGATCTGCTGACTTTAACTCACTAAGAAAGCATGCACAAACAGCTGGCAGATTCTTTGTGTATGACCTTGAAGCTCAACATCTCCTGTAAAAGGAAAATAATTTTCTGCCAGGTCAGGCAGGGTCAAGAAAGAAATGTTGGTGGAAACTCGCGAATTTTAATTGAGATTTTTATTTGGTGTCTCCTAACCTATGACATTGGATGGGATCTGTCTGAGAAAGAATTAATGAAGTTTTAGTTCTGTGGCTTTCATGATCCTGGCCTTGAACAAAAAAAACCCCTCTGCTTAAAACAAGAATGAACAAAGTGATTATGAAACTAAAAAATTCCTAGATACTCACTGTCCTTCCCCTCTTCCTTCTGCAGGGCACCGTGTGTGTTTGGGGGAGCATCTAGCGAGGACCGAGCTCTTTATTTTCTTTGCCAACCTGCTGCGGGCATTCACCTTTCAGCTCCCTGAGGGGGTGACGAAGATCAACACAGAGCCCATTTTTGGGGGTACACTGCAGCCCCACCCATACAGGGTTTGTGCCATTCCACGCTAGGCTGCAGCACGTCACAGACCAGCATGAGACAGCCACCTTTACCTCAGTGAATTTCCTCTCAAAGGTATTATCCTTCTACTAGCCAGGATATTGATGGCTACTCAGAAAGCGGATGCAAGCCAAGATACAAACTACCAGTACTTATGATCTAGTCCTTGTGAAAGTCCCAGATATTCTCTCAAGGATCTTAACCATCTTCTCCTCTTGGAGAGCACTTGAAGCAAGAGGCTATGGTTCACAGCTGAAGCCAAAGTGCTGTGTCTCCTTGTCCTAGCCAAGCAGAATCATCATGATGCTCATTCCTGAGGAAACCTCAGTAAAATTCAACAGAAGATTTCAGTAAGAGCTGAGTAGGTGTCAGTTCTGTGAGTGGTTTGATGACCTCAAGTAATTTGACTCTGGAATACACACTTTTACTGTCCTGAACTTAGACACTTTAATTTGTTGACAGGTTGCTAATAAAAAACTACAAAACAACACCCCAAACCCAGGAAACACATTAGCATGTGAGTGCATTAATTCTGAATTTGATGTATCTCCCATGCCGAAGATAAAAATCTAGTCAATCTAAAGTTGAAGAAAGAAACTTAAATTTGGTGTTTAATAGCAATGTGAGTGTGTGACTTGGCAGCGTAATCATTGTTATAATGTATTGACAGGTGTTTTGTTGGTTGATTGGTTTGTTGTTGGTTTGGGTTTTTTAAAAATGAGCTTTCTATGATGTAGAATCATGTCCATTATCAATCCTACTTGGATGAGGCATAAACATGGTATGAGATATTCACTTTGCCAGTGGGTTTCACTGCTAACTTTGCAGCAGAGGAATGTGGAGGTGATAACCAAGTTCAGTAGTAGTTTTTTTAAAGCAAAGCACTGTGGTATTCTGAATGCAAATCACTTTTGGAAAGGATTCAAATGCTGGAGTTGACTAGAGCTGTCTGTAAATGCTGCTGTAAACATAGGGTTGAATCTGTATGAGGACCAAAAGTGCTTTTATATTGGAATATAAACTATTTGTAATTAAATCATTGCAGTACAGCTGAACTTCCTGGATTTAAAATGGAGGAGAACCTTACTAAAAAGAAGTGAATACTACTGAAAGTCAAGCTGATTTGGACCAAATCCTGGCATGTCCTGTAGCTCTGGCAGTGGTCTGCTCCGACACCACCCAGTATCTGCAGGCTTGCTGGGCTGGAAGGGAAATCAGGTTTCACAAAAGCAATAGCTGTCATAAATAATTCAGGCTGTTACTCCACACAGCATACCAAATACTGTTCCAGGACCTACTCACTTCTGCTCAGCCTCCTTTCCAGTTTTATCTGTGCTTGTCCTCCACCCTCCCCTCCCACACCTACTCCTCTCCACTAACCCTGTTAGAGATGATGTCTCTCATTGCCTTTGCCCACTCATCTTGTCATCTTGCCACTCACTTAAGAAGCTTAATGATAAGATGTGTGTAAAGCTGGTTGTGCTCAATGGCTAGAACATTATGTCCATTGAGACTGCAGCTGTACTTAGTACTGTTGATAGATCAGCTTCCCCGTGACTAGGCAGGACTTAGGAGTGGCACAAGGTGGAAAGAACTGGTAATTTAGTGCCCATTTCAGCCACTCAGGTACCCTGTCCACCAGATCCCTACCAGGCAGTACGAAGAAGCATATTTGATTTTGAAGAGTCTACTAAAAACTTGGCTGAAGGGCAGGAGCCCCCAGCTCTTCCTTCTGGAGGCAGGCAGCTGGCTGAGTTTACAGTCTTGTGCAACAGTCTCGCTAGGCTTGAGCAGTGGAGCCAATGTGGTGTGTAGCCTCCTGTATGGATCAGTTCACATGGGTCAAGCAGCCAGACCCTGTTTTCTGGGCTAGTGCCATAGGTCTAGGAACGTACATCACCAATTTACAACCATGTATTCCTATAAAGATTTGAAGAAAGATGATGGTGGAAGGCAAACAGAAACTCAGGAAATCTGATAAAATCAACTTTGCTCTTCCTCCACCCCCTTGGGAAGCTTGGGGAGGTGCCTCTGGGATGGAGAACAGCTCTGTTCCCCCTCCCAGAGATCATTCTCCCAGTACTTGTCCAGGATTACAGACCTCCAGCTCCTGGACTGACTGACCTCTGGTAGTGGAGAAATTTGCAGATTATGGGGAAAGAACTGATGTGATCCCAGGCCAGGTGCTAGTGAGGGCTGACAGCAGAGACTCACCTCTGGTTGGCTCAACTGACTTCCCTAGACCCCTGCCCACAGCCCTTCCTGTTCTTCTCCTGACCCTTCAAGTGCTGCTTTGATTCCTGACCATCATCTTGTCATCACTGAGCTGCCCACTGGTTACAGAGCCCCTAGGCACACATCTGCATTACGCCATCAAAGATCTGCCAGATTAGAAGGTGTACGCCCTGGTGCTGATGACTGGAGTGATGTAACATTTCTTTTAAGTGGAGTGACTCATCTTTTTTTTATTTTTATTTTTTTTTATAACCAGTGTGAACCACAGCTTCAGGTCTCTGAGTTGTAGTAGAACTGTCGTACTTAATAATATGGTTTGGAAGGGTTTGAAACCAGGTTGCAGGTGTTTATTCCAGGGAAAGATGCACAACTGGGTGTATTACTTTTCAAAGCATTGCAATTCCTTCAGGGAAAAGTGAGTTCATGTCACAGGACTGCAGAGGTGGCTGCTTTTTTTCGTACTTGCAGGATAGCAGGAGTGTGTAAGTCCAGCAAGCCTAAAATATTTAATGTTGGTGGATACCAGAGGAGAGAGGTGTCCAACACTATATGGTGCTCAGCTCTGCTAGGGTTAGTGTCAAGGAAAATATTGCCAACTTGTCTGATACCAAGACCCTCTGCTATTTTTTTTCTTGTGCTTTTATTTTTGTTTCATGGTAGGGCTCTCTTGGGTAGCAATATTAGTGCCACAACCATATGGCAGACTGTGTGCCAAACTCGAGGGAAGCTATCCCAGCAAAAGGAAAAAGCAGAAACTAGAGACAAGGAGAGCCTTGTGCAAAAGTTTGGTAGATTTTTTTTCCCTTCTGCTCAAACAAGTTGTTTAGGAAACTGGTTTGTGTTAAAGGCTCAGGCTAAGTTGTCCCTGTTGATGCTCCAGTGTATGAAACGTGAATCAATGGCGTGTAGTGGGGGAACCTGGAATTTATGGGATTAAATTTTGAAAAATATTGTCCATTGCACCAGCATAGCACATTTGGGGAAACTATTTCTTTACTTTTGAGGAGGTCTAGAAAACTCTGAACAGATAGGAGGTGATAGAAAAGGAAACGTTGGCTGTATCTCCAATGGAAGGGCTGGCAGGTGTCAAATGGAATACAAAGGGAGATCACTCAGAAGAAGCAGAGGGGATCGCACCGCACATGCCTTGTTGGTAAGCTACACCTCACCACGGGACATTGTACTAAACATTCATTTCTGTTCAAAAAGCAACTAGATACATTTTCTTCAGGAAAATTTGTTTTGGGTTGTTTAATACTAATACAGTGTTTCTGGTTTGTCCTGTTATTGCAAACTTTCCTAAGGCATCTGCAATCAGAAACAGAACACAAGTAGCTGAACTTTCATCTGACACAGCATAGCGGTGCTTAAGTTTTATGCCATTTGCTCAGAATTAAAATAGTTCAATATTTATCTTACTTTAGTTTGAATATTTATTGTCACCATCATCTCTTTTCCCTTTGAAGAATTTGCTCTTACTTCCAGACAGTGCCCTGAACAAGTCCCTGCTGAGACATAACTTGGGAGACTAGAAAGATGCTCATCCAAGCAATTTGTAATCCTGGAGTATGAGCCAAAATGCACTTAATGTTATTCATTTGCCTTTAATTAAAAGCCTTGCTGCTGGCTCTTTTCAAAGCTTAATTTATTCATTTGCAAATTGTCTTCAGTTGAGAAAAATGTGAACAGTAAATCAGATTTTCTTCAGTACTAGAATGAAATTTCTGGTTAAAAAAAAAATCATATGCTAATTGAATTGGGGTTACACACACTTCTTTTAATGCATTGTTAAAGAGCCATGTATCATCAGATGTGAGATCTGCATTGAAGTCCACGTTGTCAGGGCACTCTTAAACTGAGAATTGTGGGTAACCCAAGGTGAGGAAATCCCTCCTCATAAAATCCTTATGCTATAAATGTCATTATCTGCCCACCTGTTTTTTACCTTCAGTACCTCCATTATACTTAGCATTGTGAAATGCTACATTAATAATGTTTGCAGCTGAATTAAATTGAAAGCAACAATAAACTTCAGTGTCATGAAAGAACAGATTTATGGAGACAGTTGAGTTTTAATGTGTGAAAAATACAGTTAATGTACCTGCAAAAATCACCCTGAACTCAAATATTCAGTGCAAGAGAGAGAAAAACGGAGTCCAGGGCTGCATATGTAGAAATACACTGCAGAATAAAGCAAGGGCATCCTTTTGAGAGTAGGACTGTAAAGGGAATATTGGGTTTACTTCTGAGTGTCTGTTACAGCTATTGATACAGGCCAAACAGATCTGATGAGCCACACCAAATAGTGACTGGAGGACAAGAGATGGTAAACATGGGGCCTGAGAACAGCTTTGCTATCTTGCTTAAAATACTCTGGCTAAGGCAGCTTTGTGTGTAAATCAAATGGTGGGAGATATGGGTACTACGATTTGAATCAGAAAGTCATTTTGTTAGATTAGATTTGTAGATAAAAATTGTACCTAAGGAAAGAAATGTCATCTCTTTAACCTTTTTCCAACGTGTATGGGTAAGTTTAATTTCACCCTTGTCTCCTAGCCCTTTGAGATGTCTTTCTAGATTGAAATCACACTGTCAGAAATTGTTCTTATTTGTTGAGGTGAATTACACTACAGAGCCTTTTTACAGTAATTCAGCACAGGAGATCTGGTCTAATCATCTCTACCAAGAAGGTACTTCTCTGAGACCATACCTTACAAAGCAAACAGTTTTTGCTTGCTTTTTTTTTTAGCTTAGGTGTGTTCAAACCAGTTCATAGTCTTGATTTATAAAGGAAGAGTAAGGAATGAGTCTATGATTCTGCAGGAGTTCAGAGGATATAGCACAGAGCCAATGCACAGGCAACTAGCCAGCTGCAGGAAGCTTATTCATGGCAACAAATGTAAGTCAGGATCTGGAGTGCAGCTTTCTTTAGGAGTGCCAGTACCCTAAAGCATCACTCCTATTCTTGACAGCATGGTATGCAAAGTTCACGAGTGATTGTAGACTAATTACAAAATAACATGCAGGATTCATTTGCCCCACCAGTGGAGGGAGATGAATGAACTTTCTAAGAGGTAAGGTTCATGTACCTCAGTTATCAAGTGTAATTATTAACAAACTGCCAATTTTTAATCTTCATTTATCCTTCCAATAGAGGAGCCTTAACTTTCTGATCTCATCTATTAACCTACTTTCACTGGCCAACCAGGGTATAAGAGAGCTCAAGTTTAAGTGGTCAGAATTAATGTTGTGTAATTGTTAGTGCTGCTGTGTTTGGCCAGGGAAGGGAGATGTGGGTAGCTGGTTCTCAAAGAGGTATTTTACCACAACCTGAGCAGGAGTTTGTGTTACACAGCACTGATCAGTTTGTGAGCAGTGGATGAGAGAGACAACCAGCAGGCTCCACAGCTTTGAGTGGTCCTTGCAACACGTTTGTTTCTTACAGCGTGCAGGAGGGCAGTGCTAAGCAGAGTCTGGACAGTGCTGAGGCCAGGACTGTGGCTTTGCTGCCCATCTAGAAATAGCTGGAGAGCAAAACACTCTTGCTGCTAGTGAAACCTGATGGTGAGCTTGGGCTGGACTGGCAGTGGCTGAACTTTATAAAAGACTGTGACTGGAGGATGGGCGTCTGACCTGGGCCTGAAAGTACTGGGGAAAAACGCAGATTCCTGAATGTCCTGGGTTTGGCTGGGATAAAGCTAATTTTCTTCTTAGCAGCTGGACCAGTGCAGTTTTTTGGATTTAGTATGTTATTTGGTATGAGAAGAATGTTGATAATACACTGATGGTTTTAGTTGTTGCTAAGAAATCAAGGGCTTTTCAACTTCCCATGTTTTGCCAGTCTGCAGGTGCACAGGAAGCTCGGAGAGGGAGCATAGCAAAAGCAATGGACCCAAACTGGCCAATAGGATATTCCATATTGTACAATGTCATGCTCAATATATAGATGAGGGCTGGCTGGGAAGTGTGCTCTCTCTCTTCTGGGATTGTGGTTTCAGGATTTTCTCTCCTCTGGCATCACTACCCAGGAGCAGCCTGGGCATTGGTCTGGCAGGTGGTGAGCAATTGCACTGTATATCACTTGTTTGTATAGTCTGTTATTACTAGTATTATAATTATTATTTTAATTTTATTTTAATTCAATTATTAAATTGTTTTTATCTCAACCTACAAGTCTCCTTACCTTTACCCCTCCAATTCTCTCCCCCATCCCCTGGGGTGGGGGAAGGTGAGTGAGTGGCTGTTTGGTGTTTGGCTGACAACTGGATTAAAACCGTGACACTGAACCTGGGGACAGATGTTGGGGTTCAGGGGCTGAGCCTGAGAGTCCTTAGCAGAGAAAGATGTGTCAGAGGGAGAGAGCAGTATGGCTTGTAAAGAAAGTGGATCAGAATTTGGAGAAGATGGCAGGTGAGAAAAAAAGCAGTGCTTGAAGTAAGGGAGGAAAGGAAGAAAACAAGGATACACCAGGGGAAAAGAGAGAAGTGGCCATGACTGGCAGAAAGCCAGTACCTCCCCACTGAGGTTTAGCACCTGTGCGAAGAGCCTGTAAGAAGCCTAATTTGGGCTGGCTAACTGTTCTGATAGGAGTTGTGAGCTGCTTCTAATCACACATCCTGCTGTGGCTAAACACCAAAGCTGGGAGACCTCTTTTTCTAGTCCTGAGACACCCCTGGGAAAGGACAGTTATAAGTGCCTGTCTAGAAGGACATTATATTAATGGGAACTTGGTTGTTGTACCCTTATATTGCATGGTGGTGAAAACTCCCTTTGCTTTCTGTCTGTTCAGCCATCTGAGGCAATGCCAATTCCCAGCCTCCACTGCAACAGCTTCTACCTCAGGTTCCTCCAGAGTCAGGCCTACATCCAGTGCTCTGCCCCGCTGCTGCTGGCTGCAGTGATGTTCTTTTTTCAGGCACAAGAAGCAGTCTTGGCAGATCTGCTGTACAACTTCTCTCCAGTCTGCCAATCCACTGCTCTTAGAAGGACAATTTCTGGCTTTCCATAAGGTCTCAGGGTGCTTTAGGCTTGAGGCAGCTTAACGTGGTTGCTCCAAGTCTCAGGATGACTTTCAGTTTGATTTTTATTTTTTATGAGTCTTTTATTTCTAGTCTCTGTCAAACCTACACTCCTGAGCACTGTTAATCTTCTCTATCTTTGAGATGCCCCTATGGTATCCTCCACACAGCAGCCTCCATCCTGATATTCCTTTGGAGCATACAAAGCCAGGGCTTCAAAGACATAATGCATAGGCATGAAACCTGTGTTGGTGCTGGTACTTTTGGAAGCAGGTGCTTTCAGAGCACTATCTGCTCTAAATATCCTTTGGGCATCTAGATACATCTGCTTTACATGCTCAGTGCTATGGCTGGTTTTGTGTTTGCTATTTCATAACGTTCCGTACATGTATGAAAAGATTAATTTCAATTAGTCTCAGTAAAAACTCACAGGCATGACTGGATACTTGCTGAACGAGGCAAGGTATATTTGCAGGGATGGTACAAAGTGCTCTAGCGTTAGGTTTGACTTGATTTAATGTCCTCACTGGTGATGTAGAAGAGTAGAACAAGCTTTGCAATGTGACATTTTTAAATTATTCTAAATTCCTTGTGGACCTCTTCAAGGAAAAGGGGGTTTATGGGTCTGGCTGAACATAAAAATGAAGACACGAGGTAGAAAATAATACATAAAATAAACCTAGACGAATGTGGGCGCAACTCAGACAAATGTGGGTGCTATAAAACACAAGAAAAATACCCCCAAATTATCTGGGTCATTCTCCAGCATGCTCTTAGGAGCCACTATAAATCTGAATAATCTGTAAAAGTGGTTCCACAGTGTTTTGCTGCTCAGGAGCAGCTCACAATTAGCTGGAGCAAATAAATGACTTTATACACACAAATACGCAGAAACATGTCTTATAAAATTTAATAAAATATTACGGTTTTAACTGCAGTTTTCTCCTTGCTTCACAGAGACATCTACAGGAAATAAAACAATCAAATTTGAAAAACACAGCAGCTGTGAACCCTATTTTTTGGACTCTATTGAGGAAGTTATGCCACTTATATATTTAAAGTAGCTAGCAGATAAATTATAAAATAATCAAAGGATGTCATGTAAATAAGGTGTGTTATATGTGGAGTAATGCTATTTCTGTAGCTTACTCTTGCTATGGAAAATATATGTCACTGCTAGAGTCCTTTTGAAAAACACAGCAGCTGTGAACCCTATTTTTTGGACTCTATTGAGGAAGTTATGCCACTTATATATTTAAAGTAGCTAGCAGATAAATTATAAAATAATCAAAGGATGTCATGTAAATAAGGTGTGTTATATGTGGAGTAATGCTATTTCTGTAGCTTACTCTTGCTATGGAAAATATATGTCACTGCTAGAGTCCTTGGAAATAAGTTTGGATTTAGGGGAGTTTTCTTTTTGAAAGAGTGAAAATGGAGTGTTTGTGACTCAGCCAAAAGCCAGTTAAGAAAGCAGTATTTTCACCCTCGGGGAACAATTAAGTAAATTTGAAAACCTTTAGTTTATTGTTCCAAGCACAGGCAGCCTAAAGGACAGATTTCTAAGCTCAAATAAAGTTACAGAGGAAAAGTGGTATGGTATTTAGCAGTACTGAACTTCCAAATAAATCCATGGTGCTCCACGCAATAAATATGGATTTATTTAAGCCTCTCTCCTTAAAAAATATCAGCCTAAATTATGCTGACCTACTTACCTTTCTTTTGCCATATTTGGTGGTAACCAATACAATCACCAGTACATTTCAGTTAAGGACTTGCTCTTCCCCAGCCCATTATTTCTTAAGACCTATCACTCTTCAATACGACCTCACAAATAAGAAATTCTCAGTAAGAAATTCTCTCCAGAATGAGGCAAAAGGAGAGAGATGACTCATAGATGTCATAGACCAACCTGGATCCTCAAACTGCTAGAGGGGAAAACAACTGGCAACTGGTGTTCAAAAAGGTATGTGTTTTGTCTGCAAGGACACAATCCAGCACCTCGAGCCAGAATTAATCAGAAGTGTTACATAGTTGGTATTTTTTCTAATGCAAATGTTCCTAGTTTGCAAAAAGCCATTAAGACTGTTACAAGGAAAGCCATATCATCCTGGGAGATGAGAAATCAGATCCCGACATCATCCTGAGAGGAGAAATCAGATAAACCAGTATTGAATGATTTTCTAATCAGGAAGATGGTTCCCAGGGAAAGAAATCAACATGCCACAGGGGATGTGTATGTCCAAGAACAACACGTGCAAACAAGCTGAGATTATTTCTTTGTGCTCTTGCCTGTGCCTGCTGCTAATCCAAGCTGCAGTGGAGACCAATGTCCTTACACATATGCAGAAAGAAGGAGAATGAAGAGATCTACTGCCATAGTGAGGTCCAGACTATTGTCAGGTATTGTCATCAGAGCCACGGAGACTCAGAATGGGGTCTAAGACAACATCTGCCACTGCTGTCTTATAGCTAAGGCAATGAAGGGATCACCCAGAGGAGAGGACACCTGGTGTTGACATGCAGAAAGGATCTATTTCACATGTTTTTATAATTATTCTATGATTTCTAACATTGCCATCATCAGAATTCACAATTCTTCTTTTAATTCTGAGCTCCTTTGGCAACTGGTGTGTGCTCGAGTGACTCTAAGAGGTGCCCCTGAAGAGTCAAATCCAAACTAAGCAATGTTAAGTACAAGGCCTGTGAGATGCCAGCAGACCAAGTTTTGGAGTCCCAGAGGCCCCACTAAATTGCAAGGAATTTTCAGGTAAGACTTGAGATTTTAATTTGGGTACCATCTCCCAACCTCCTGTAAGTACCTTTGGTTCTATGCAGCTGTTTCCAGGAGAACCAGTTAAAAAATCACTTGAAGATCACATCCTGCAGATGTAGAAAGGTTGAGACAGAGGAGTCCTACAAGAGAAAGAAAATTAAAAATACAAACAGCACAAATGGAATAATGATCAATACAAACAAATTAAAAAATACAAAGAATCTGGGTATTAACCACAGGACAAAACATAAAAAGCAGAAAAGACTGTGAGGCAGCTACAGCAGCAGTTAGGCTGAGAGTATGGTACTGTGCTGAAAGTATCTAAAAAGCTTGTTTGACAGATGAGAACAAGCTATTTATTGAGATTTTGCCTTCTCTGAATCTAAATTTTCTTGACAACCAAGGGGTTCTTATTTTGTAGTCGTTCAGATTAGGTGTTTCATATGTTTCCTAATGGTGCTCTAGCCATATATTTTTAGATACTGCTAATCAGAGTCGTGAAACTGAACCAGCCTTGTGGTGTCAAAATAATTCTCTTGGTAAAATTAAATATCAGATCTTGCAGCTGAAATTTATCCTGGATACTTCAGTATCTTGAGAGAGCTGCTAGGAATCTAAGTAGAAAGAATAAAGGCAAGGCTGCTGTGTGGTTTCCTACTGGTTTATGGTATTTTGCCCTGGCTCCTGAACCATCTCCCAGATCTTCACAAGAAGGTTTTCGCTTGTCAAGAGCTTGCATGGTTTGCACATTCTTTAATAAAGAAGGAACACACAACAGCTGTAGTTTCCAGGGATGTCACAGGGCTCTGTCCCTTCAGGATGGCACAGGAAGACAGTGGTGGAGGATTAAGACACTATAAATATGTCCTAAAGTTTTCACTGAAATAATAAAATCCCATGGAGTGTTCTGAATTCAGCAGATCTCTGGAAGAAACATCTGCCATTGAGAAACTTCCAGCTTGATCTTTTGCTATTATCCAATGCACTTCTTAACACTGCCTATGAGCCAGGGTACTTTGTTCACACATGAAGAAAGAGAGACTTATGAGATATTATTAGTATTTCCTACTGCTCTTCACATTTATTTGCTTTGGAAAATCAGAGATTCTGCAAACCATTTTTTGCTGAAGTCATCTGGAGTTAACGACTGCATGTGTTATAATGTCTGCTGTACTCTAAACTCACCCCTCTCTCACCTAGAAGATTAAAGACAATACCAGTTCTGCAATTTGATGAAGACAACCTGGTCTGGATTCTCTGTAACCTCTTTTTGGCAGGACAGAAACCACAACAACCATTTCACGCTGCGCACTGCTCCATATTTTGACTCATCCCAGAGAAGAGGGGAGACTGATGAGGTTGCATGCAAACCCACTTGGATTGTGCTTTCTCAGAGCACACACCAAGGTCAGCACAAAAATATCATTAGGATGGAAGTGTAAAGGTCAAAACTTGTAGAACTGCATCCAACTGGAAATTCATACTCTTTGTGAGCTGACAAACACATCTTTGATGTGCTGAGGATCATGGACTCACCCAGACCCATTAGCTTCATCTTGCTGCCTTGCAGCTTAGCAAGAAGCATTCACTGTTTCTTCCTTTCCATGAGATTCAGAATGAAAGCAGAGGGAGCTGGGCACATAGCAAGCCTGTATGATGACAGTAGAGTGTGCAGTGTCCCTGCACCCATGTGGCTGAGCACAGCCAGTTGCCCAGGCCTCTCCCAGGGTGGTCCTGATGAGACAACAGTGCTGCCAGATGTGCATTCAATAAGTGAGGGGAAACTCCCATCCTTAACATCATCAAAACAAAATATTTTTTTCCTTCAAGAACATCACTGTCCTCCCCCAGTACAGCCTCTTCCAAGCAGAGGCAGACACCCTGGAAGTCCTTCAAATTCCTGATGCTGAAGATGGACAAAACTAAACAAATCTCTCAGAGAAAGGTTTGATCTGGGGGAGTTAACAGTGCTGGCAATTCCTGGGCTCTTTTGCATAGTCTCTTGAAGTGTTTTGCAATGCTTCATTGTCTTTCACAATATTTCTGAAGAGTATAAAATTTATTAGATCTGTTTTCAGTCTTCCATAAAGTCCTTCCGTTATTATGTTTCCCTGTCCTTGAGCCATCCATACACTTACAACCTATAAAACCTTATTAGGTCATTAGCTGAGGATGTTTTAATGCATTAGAAGGAAACAATCACCTGAGATTGTAATATAATTTCTGTGCAGGGTAGTTCTCTGTGTCCTGTCACTGGAGCAGTTAACTGGGAACGTATTTGTGACAGCAACAGCCCTAGGAGCTGAAGTAGGAAAGGACTCTGAAGCAGAGGGGATACAGATAAAGATTCACGCTGCAGCTACAA
The DNA here is from genome assembly GCF_000700745.2 of Antrostomus carolinensis. Taxonomy (NCBI): domain Eukaryota; kingdom Metazoa; phylum Chordata; class Aves; order Caprimulgiformes; family Caprimulgidae; genus Antrostomus; species Antrostomus carolinensis. The sequence continues at coordinate 9,484 of NW_010304490.1, read as the reverse complement.
TGATCAGCGAGTCTGCCAAAAGGGGTGGTCCTGCCTCTTTCGTCCTTGGCCATGTTCACACTCTGCTTAGCAAGGCAGCAGCCAGCAGGTGAGTGTGTTCAGACTGCTGAGCCAGGAGAAACTATTACTGCAACTAAAAATGAAAGGGTTTCCACCAGATCAGCCAAATGAATCCATTCACTTTATCGCTCTGTGGTTGCTAAATCAAACCCTGGTGAAAGTGAAAATGAAGGGATGGGACTATTGGTTTTCAAGGCATCTTGCCTATAGGTAGATTAGAGACTGGTTATAACATGAAATCACAGGAAGCAGCTTGCCTAGAATCAGAGAGGAGATCTCCAGCATAGCAGGGAATCGAGACAGGTCTTTAAAGTCTAAGCTAATGTCCAGACCAGGGTACCAGCCTTGTTGTCACTGTGACAGCTAAGTGGCACAGCTCAGTTCACCAGATCCTTTCTTCCTCCTCACTCTGTGCACAGTTCAAGGGACACACTCCATTGTGGCCCAGCTGTGTTTGCTTGGGACTAGATGTGGTTAATTTGCCTGTGCTGTCCCCCTGCTCCAATAGGGCTAATGCCTGTGGGGGTGTGGATCTGGGGGCTGGTGGCTTTTGGGCTAGCAGGTCACACTTGAGTGAAGAGGGACATGAGGACAGCAATGTTTTCTAAAAGTTACATTTTTTGTGGGTGTTCTTGTCTGTGTCTGGATTTCTCCAATATTCCTGAACATCCAGAAGGCCCAAAGGAAGCTGCCTCCAGGACTGACACCTCTCCCCTTAACTGGCAAGTTCTGGATGCTAGACATTCAAACTCACCATGAAATACTCTCGAAGGTACTGATGTATTTTATAGTTTCTTGAATAGTTCAGGTATAGACTCCTAAAGTATCCTTGGCTAGAAGGTAAAAGTATCTTTCTGCTCCTTTCTGGCTTCAGTCTAAACTGTGAGTTTCCCAGGCAGAACTTCAAGCCCTGTGTCTCCCTGTTGGACTTCAGAGAGGATTAGCAGTGAATGGAAAGGTCCTGTAGCAGCAGTTGTAAATGGTGCAAATCACTGAATAGTCACCCAGTCAAAAACAATGCCTGAGAAATCCTGTTGCTACAGTACAAGCCTCAAAGAGGGAGGAAAGGAAACATGAAGAATAAGCAAAACTCATCAGAGAGAGGCAGAAAGCAAAGATTATTTTCTTGAGGATGGAATCATGTAGCCCTTATTTTGGCAATATTGTCATTGTCTGGTTACATCCTGGCACAAAAAGGCCCTGGAAGGCTTCCTTGGATAGAAGCCTGGACTGGCCAATGCAGGAGCAGCAAAGTTGTGTGAGACTGCAGCACTCTGGAGGTGTTACTGCTCCAGGCCAGTCCTTGCTGTTGGGGATAGGAATGAAGGATATTGCTTTTAGGGGAAGGGGCAAAGAAAAGCTTTGTTACCTGTGGTGTTAAGATTTTGAAGGTCACACTGAGACAACAGCTCCTCTTCCCCAGAGTTCTGCTTTGGGAGGGTGTTGCAAGCATTAATAATCATCAGAGCTGAAGCGCACTGCAAAACAATGAAGTGGATAGACTGAAATCTTAATCTATTTGACTGCTTAAGTGAGCAGCTGCACAGAACTGCAGCTAGGTGACACTGTATGTACTATGTGGTACAGCAGAGTATCAACTCACTTTCTGATTTCTGGCTTCTTTTTTTCTTGGACAAGTGTGGAGGCACAGAAGGAAGACATTAGTAATGTTACCGACATTCCTTAATGTGATCTACACACTCCATCTGCCAAACGAGACCCACAGGGCCCTTCCCTCTCTCCATGTGCTGCTGGAGGATGAGCCAGGAAGGATTCATGCTCAGGATTCACGCCATGAACATCATCTCTGGCTGCCCTGGGAAATGCAGCCATGTTGGTAGAAAGGAGAGTCACTAAGCCTGGGAGGTGTGTGAGATAAGATGCATCATTGAGGTTCCTTGTTTTCCTGTGTGTACAGAAGAAAACACAGGCTCTTCCTTTGGGTACTAGATGGAATCCAATTCAGGGATTCCAGCACTTGTTTCTTCTTCCCTCTCTACATTACTGGGGCTATTAAGGCAAAAGACTGGAACCAACTGCTGTGAAAACCATTATTCAAATTATTCTCCCCTATAGGAAACAATCATCAGCCACAGCAAGTGGCAGCAACAAGGTGCCTGAGCATATTTGCATGGTTTTTCAGTATGGTCACCATATTTCAGAATCCCTGGATGAATCTTTGTGCCCAAAAATTGCAATTTTGGAGGCCTGCATCCACTTCCAGAGAGATACAGTCCTGCTTATAGATGTTCCTGAGCAACATATGTGAAGTCAGCAACACAACATTACCAGTGAATTCCTAAGAGCAAACTGCAGAAGCCAGGATACACGTGGAAGCTGTGCTTAGTCAAACTCTCAACAGTTTTACAAATGGAATGTTTTCACCAGTTCCTCAAAAATCCCTAAAGCAGAGAGAGGCCTTTTCATCTTTCAAGTGTCCACCACACATTACCAGAGTGATGCAACTGCTCAGAAAAAGGTCACTCATTGTATATAGTTACATCTATATATATATATAGTTACATATGGTGTGGTGTTACATATACAAATATATGCAACAACATACAGTGTGGTGTTACACATACATATATATGTCACACCAAAAACACGTGCAGGCACAATCTTTATTCATCCCTCTGCTTCATACTTTGAAATCCCTGAAACAGATATTCAGAAATCTCCACCTCGTATCCCATACAGGCACAGGCTAGCAGATGTTGTTTCTACCCTAAATCTTTGAACAAGGTAAAGCTATCTCATCTTCCCTCCCTCTGTGCAATTAAATCTTTCTCAGGGCTGAAGAGTTTAAAACTGGTCTCTAATTTACAGGTGCCAGAGGCTTGATTTGCAGAACTACCAAGAACCCAAACTCCGGTGGCAATCGGTAGGATCTCTAGGGAGCTAAGTACTTCCCAGGCAACTCATGATCAACTCAACACATCTCAAATGAGATACTCCAGATCAATGACTACGTTTGAAAAGTTTGGCTTAACTGCCTCACCGTGCTAGACTTTGCAAGCACAATGCTCAGTGCAATGGTGAGCGAACATTACCATCTAATGGCTGCACGTGTTAATTACAACTCTAATTTCTGTTAACGATGAAGGTTCTTCCTTGTGTGAGTACTGATACACTGAAAAAACTCTATGATTGGAAAACAAGTAAACATGGAAAGATAATAAAAATAATATTTATGATTTTTCAGTATCCATCAATAATCCCTGATGGGACAATGTAAATGGAAGAAATCCCATTGAAGAATTTCTGGGTAACATGACACAGTTTTTGCACTGATGGCTATATCAACTGTGGATACATGAATAATAACAGCCATAAATAATAATGCAATGCATTAATAACAGTGAAAGCCTTTTAAGATTTTCATAGTGAAACATGATTCCCACCTCTTTTATGTCCTGACAGCAGGATGAAATTTCTCCCATCCCTTTCCTAGGCAATGCCAAGGGATGCAAAACAGCCCTTACATAATAGGAACAGTCTTTGAGCTCTGGCCTAGGAGTACCACTAAGATGTGGGAAGGCCTCTCTGTAAATGTCTCATATCTTTTTATCATCACGTGTCTTACTGTCTCTCGAGGTGTCCAGGATGTATGGAAATACATACACACTCTGGCTAGGAAAAACTCCAGCGATTTTCTAAATGTATTTCAAGAAGTGAAAGATGCCTTGATTGGGCATGCAGAGGAGTTTTGTGAGAGACTCCTGGCATCCTTTTGTAGGGGTGTTGTGGGAGACCCCTATGGTACTTTCTGTTGTTGTTTGTACCGAAATATTCTTAGCAGAACAAGCTGTTCAGAGAATGGGTTTTGGTACAATGACTGCATCTACTCTTGGCAGCAAGATGGATGTTGTAGAACCACTGCTGCCTGTGCTTCTCAAATGCTGGGCCCCAAATATCCATTCAGCATGCAAAACTAACGCATTTCCCATTTATCTACTTGTACAGCCTGGGCAATTCTTAGTTACTGAGCATGTTTCTGAGCTATCTCAAGAAATCTTTGCAGTGAAAGGTGTAAAATTGTAAAAATGTCAGCCAGCAGGACCCAGTGTTTGTTGAGTGCACAGTTCTAGGTAAAGGAGCAGAAAAGGAAAGACAGACATGAAATTATTTCCCACAAAAAGTATCAAGTAGATGTGAAAAAACAGTGTAAAGACCTCTGATTCCCCATATAAATAGTCAGGGATCTTTCCAAAAATCATGGTGGTAAATCTTGGAACCACTATGATTTCACCAGTCCTGCTTATGGAGACATCAGTCCCATACTTCTGCCCAATCCTTCTCCATTTTGTTGCAGGCACCACCTTTGCCAATAGGCACACCTGGAAGCAGCAGAGATGGTTCAGCCTGATGACTCTGAAGAGCCTAGGACTAGAGAAGAAAGGCCTGGAAGCCTGAATCCAGGAGGCAGCTTGCTGCCTGATTGAGGCAGCCAGAGAAAGAGGTGAAATACAGATCTGTATGTGTTCATGACACAGGCTCACTCTCCTTAACTCCAACCCTGTTTTTTCCACTGAAAGTTGCAGTTTCTGCAGTAGGTTTGATGGGAAGTTTACACAGCTGATGCTTTCACAATTCATTTTTCACTTGGCTGGGACATCCCACCTGACTCATTGCTTTCATGCTAATCCTTTATGGGAGAAAGTGACAGATGAGACTCCTAGATTATGCTGATTATGTACTTTTCTACAGGATAGAATCTTTCCCTCACTCATTATAAAGGTGCATGAAGAACGATCTCGCAGTTAGACTCCTACATCTCGATTCCTGCAGGCTCAGCTATTGGTGTAATCCCATGCAAATCAAGAGCAGGCTGGATGGGAACTCCACGTAACAGAGTCATAGCCTTTAAAAGAAGTTAGTGATGTAGCTTTCGCTGTAGGCATGGAACCCTCTATCCCACTCCCTTCTTCCATCAAAAATGTGATTGCTAAAGGGCTTTTTGGACACTGCTCCCCTACAGAGGCTGCCATGTGCAAGAGGCTGCTCAGGGGCTCCCAGGCGATGGTAGAATTCCACGGCACTTCCTGGCCTCGAGTGAGCACAGACTGACCCATTCTCTGTATCTGTATCAAAACCCGACAGCGTTCCTCGGTGAGCTGTGGCATGAAATGGTCGCTCTCTGCCAATGCATGGAGAGGAAGAAGAGTTCTTCAGTAAACACTGAACTCTGCTAAAGCCAGGACTCACTTCTGTCCCCTTCTTTGTCAGTAATTATCCCTCTGCAAACATTGCTGCCTTGCTTTGTCTACAGGCATTGGATCTCCTCTAACAGCTGTCTTCAGAGAGACTGATCTGACTTTACATTGATATTATCCAGCACCAAGTTTGCCCTGAGGCCAGAATCAGGTTTTTCCTCTTAGCCTGTGCCTTGAAGAGTTCTGTAATAGCCCTGATTTCCTGTGTTAGATTGAGCTGCAACAACCATCCAGAAAGACCATCCAGAGAAAACAGGATGAGCTAACGTGGTTGTGGCTTTGAGAACTACAGCCAAGTGTTGACTTATGATTTGGGAGGGAATGGGTCATTTGGAAAAGGCACCACTTAAAAAATGTAAGAAAAACTGAAGTCAAGGGCATTTAAATCCTCCAAATCTGAAAGTTACTAGGGAAGAGTGGTTCTCCTTCACACACTTCTCCTCAAAAGAATTTTTTAAAAATTAAGTAGCCATTCATTTCCTATAGCCAGACAAGTAATACATTGGATTACAGCCATGGTTAGGCATGGTTCAGCTGTGAACATTCAAGCTCTACATGCACTGCGAAGCCAAGATGTCACGGTGTTCCTTGTGCTTATATTTCCATGTGCAGCTCTACCACACTTTCCCATCACTGCTGAGGCGCTTAAGCAACTGTGTTAATGAGACTGCTGGTGGCACTAACACACTTGCAGGATCTGTGAACACTTATTAAGCATGAGATCAGGAACCACCAGAAGAGCTGGGTGCCTGCAGAGCCACAGACTTTTATTATTCATACCTAGCTCAGATGTTAAAGGTTACAAGTAATTGTCTTTTGTACAGCTGCAACATATTTAAAATGCTTGTAGTGAAGATATTTCCAGCTGTGCTCCTACTTCCTTCTCTTTTTCCTCCTGAGAGACTTATTTCTTTCTTTGAATTCAACCTCAAAAGCAAAGTACTTTGTGAAGGTGCTGAGAATGTTCCTTGGCAGTGACCGCAGAGAGAGTAATGTTGTTCCACCCTAGGCTGAAAGAAAGCTTATTGCGTGCTGTCTTCCTCAATCAGCAAGATTATTTTTTAACAGAGCTACGTGGCTGCTGTTTTACCAGCTTCATCAACTCAGTATGGATCCTGTGATGCAAAAAAGCTTTGTTGCTAGAAATTTTCTATGCTATTAAAGAGATCTTAAATCTCATAATCTGTTTTTCATCTTCAGGCAAAGGATGAGCCACTCTCTATATTGAGTGTGGCCGACATCATGCAAGTGATCACAGATATCTTCATAGGAGGCTCAGACACCACCACTGTTGCTTTATGCTGAGCTCTCCATGTTGGTATATCTGGAAGTACAAGGTGAGAAATGTGTGTATCTGCACTTACACATGCTGCTGTCCTTCCTCAGGGCAGGGTAAGAGGCAAAATGCAGTTGACTCAGCTGCCCTGATCCTGCAGTGTAAGGTGTTTTGGGAATTTTTAGTTTCTGCATAGAGTCTCCACATCAACTGGCTTCTTGAATACTCATTATTATTTGTTTTATTCTGCAGAATGAGTCCAGGAAGAGTTGGATTCTGTCATCGGTCCATCCTATGGAATTGAATAGAAGGACCGAACAATCCTACCAGCCACAAATGCAGTTCTACGTGAGGTGATGCATTATAGCAGCATAAGTGCAGTAGGATTTATGCGCAACTGCGCCCAGGATACCACACTGCAAGGCTGCCCTATCACTGAGGTATGTGAATCCTATTAAGCTTTGGGAACAATCCTTAGACAAAGCAAAACCAGGCAATAGATCCCTCTCACCGATTTAAACACCATGTTGTGTTTATATTTTGTCCCAGGCTGCAAAGGTGAGTTTGAACAACTTGTGAGGAGATCTTCACCGTGAATAGGATGCTGGACATTCTATAACATGAATGATCTTGTACTCAGTTTCCATCTACTTTTGCACAAATTTTACATTTACAGTTTTTATATACAGTATTTAAGGAGTTAGATCAGTGTAATTGTACCACTATAATGACCCTAGGATTCTTTTCAACTGATACAAGCTAAATATCAAACCCACAGAAATTCCGGAGTAACAGTGTCTGTATACACAATTTATTGTATCAGCAGAATGCTTTAAATCCATATCCAACTTCATGTAGGTCATCTCCCAATGGAGAAGACCTATGTGGCTTTGGGGCAAGATGTCTTAGAGAAAATAAAGATCAAAGTCAGAGGTCTTGGATCAGTGTGAAGCCTTCAGTTCAGTGGTGTTTGTTTTTTGATTTTTTTTTTCCCCTCCTCAAATTTTCTGATTACTGTAATTACTGCATCCTGTGGTACTCTAAAATCAATCTTTAAGAGTGCCTAATAATTTCTAAATAAGCTATTCTGTAGGAGACAGCACAGTGTGACCCTGTTTCTCATCCCATAATAATTAGTTGGCACTTGTATTGGGCAGTTTCAAGACAGCAATTGATATCTTGGCAATTTAAGTCAATAGCTTTTGGCTCTGTGAGAAAGATCCTGTATGATCATTTTGTTTTTTCAGTAGGACACCTTAATTTTCCCCAACATATTTTCTGTCCTGTATGATCAAGAGCAGTGGGAGAGTCCTTGACAGTTTAGCTGGTCATGTCCTGGACAAGGATGGAAACTTTGAACAGATAAGCCTTTATGCTGTTTTCTGCAGGTAAGAGCAATCCTTAATATTGTGCACAGCTGTCCTACAGTGACTGTTTCACAGGCCAAGACTTTCTTGGTCTTGTGATATCCTGCCACAAGTATCTTCATTCATCCCCATAATAAGGTCTAAGTAGCAAAAAAAATGGAGGTGGTGATTTCGGAGACCTGCTGCAACTTCACTTTCTTGAGGAAAAGAAGCTAAGACTGGCTGGTGTCTGAAATTCTCATGAAACAAACCGTAATTGTGGTAGTAAGGTAGATTGTCTTGTGGGAAAACAAGGGCTGATTAAAGCTCTTTCAGAAGTCAGGGGATGCAAACCTGTTTGCTAATTAAGAACTGGCTTCTGGAAGGTATTATAAATCTTTTACTAATATTGATGTTAGCAGAGACTAAGAGGCCAGCAAAGGAAACAGCCCATTAGGTTTATCTATGGGCGTTCTCCATAGCAATTTGTATAACAGATTCTTTATGAAATATTTTCGTAAACTGTTGGCCTTCAGAGCACAAAGATCCCACTTAGGTGCAACTGCAACTAACTAGGAAATTCTTTGAGTTTTTAAATTATTTCTTCTATTATTTATTTGTAAATAATTTTCTGTGTCTCCTAAGATTATGAACACAGGTTTGAGTGTGTAGAACAGCAGGATGGGAGTTACAGGGATTAGGATATTTAGCCTAGGACTTGGGAGACTCCTTTTCCCTGTTCTGCCATACTTCTATGATTTCAGGGATGTTGCTAAGACAGTCATTGCCTTTGCTTCCAAACAGTAAAATTGGGAATACCAGCATCACATTATTGTGCTTTGCAAGGATAAATACACTCAGACACTATAGTAACAGGGGCCGTGTTGTACCTTATACAGGTTGAATAACACTTTTTTCATATTCCTGACCTACTGGGTATGGATTTTCTCTGACTCTCTCTGTGCTAATTCTGCCAGATAGGATAAATTATTGGTCAGAGGTTTGCAAAATGCTGGAAGAAGATACTCTGCTCACCGGGTAGCCTGGGAATGGATTAATCCAGTGTGAGGAGATGCTGGAGGGGGGGACTATCTCTATAAACTGTCCATTATCATCTAATACCACCCCAGGCATCACAGGCTCTTCACTGTTATGGTATTTTTTCCTCTTCTCTTCCCTCCTGGGCCCTATCCCTGTCTC